>NW_027202554.1:0-205766 GCF_024711535.1 Dipodomys merriami
GCTTCAAGTGCCTTAGGCTCTGGGGTGGGCGAAATGAGGGAGGAGCAGAAAGGTTTTGAAGAATTGCAACTTCAAGACACCTTGGAACTTGCCAGAGAAGAGGTCAGAGTTCCCGACCCCGTAGATAACTCCCCAATGGAGCACGTCCTGCAGCAGATGCCCCACATCCAGAGTGGCCTGCAGCTCACAGGCTCAGACAAGGAGTGCTCCCTCCCTATCTTCTGTAGACTGATCAGGATGATGACTCTCTATATGACATACTGACTTTCAAAAGCCTTGGCAGCCACCAGAAGTAGGTGGCCAGGTGCCCTTCTCTCAGGCCTCCATCTGCCACGAGATGGGATGGATAAACTGTGGGTCAGGTAGGACAGAGGCTGCTGGGATGCAGCTCAAATTCAAGGGACACCTAATGGCCCACTGGTGGCCAGGGAAGAGACCCATGTTATGCTTATCACAAACAATAAATTGTTTTCAAAGGGAAGAAAAGCCTCCAACAAAGATTTGTCCTTCCAGTCCTGGGCATTGAACTCAGGGCCTGGCCACTGTCCCTGAGTTCTTTTGGTCAAGGCTGGCACTCTACAAGTTGAGACCCACAACTCCTTCCAGCTTTTTCTGTATGGAATTGTACCCAGGGTTTTAGTCATGCTTGATGACCATATACCACTGAGCCACATTCTCAGCTATGATGATTCCTCATCCCCTTCCCCAAACCCTTATGGACATTCTTCAGATAAATAGGAAGTAGGGGCTAGGATGAATATGAAACACAAGTCTGGTTCACACAGAAATACTCCTCTGCCCCCTCTTTGATCCACTTAGTTGAACTTTCTATTCTAACATTTAGGGATGAGAGAGGGAGAGGTGAGTCCCGAGAGAGGAGTACCACAAACAATGGCCCCATGAGCCCCACAGCCTACCTCACACAAGTGGTCCTCTAGATTCCGGTCTTACCTGACTCAATGTGGAGTTTACACTATCTCTCCACCACTTCAAGGCTCAGGATGAAATAAAGGTCAGCCCTGATTTCAGCCCACACACAGTGGAAGCTCCTAATCCCAGACTGACTTCCACCTCTGACTTCCCCGAGTTAGGCTGGACCCACCACTCACCACAATGTTGGCAGTGATAAACTCATTTATGGATTCCAGGAAGAAGGTCTATGGCAAAGAGCAGAAGCAGCAGGGTGAGAAGGGTGGAAGGAGGCGGGGTGATTGCTCTGGGATCTTCCTCCTTGGAGCCCTCCCATCAAGCCAGAGCCATGCTGACCCAAAGCCTGGCCAAGGCCAGGGTGTGAGACAAGATGGAGGAGCACGGGACTAAAGGAGCTACTGCTTTGTCTTGGAGCATTTGAAAATTCCAATTATATTTGGCCCATACCAATCCTAAAGTCAACATGCAATGCCTCTCCTTGTTGTTGTCCATGAGCACTGTCCCTGAGCTCTTTTTCTCAAGGCTGGCACTCTATCATTTGATCCACATGGACCCTTCTTGTTTCATGATGATTCATCGAGGATAAGAGTCTCATGCCCAAGCTGGCTTGGCACCATGATCCTCCAGATCTTAGCTTCCTGAGTATCTCGGATGGCAGGTATGAGCCATCAGTGCCCAGCATGTGAGGCCTTTTGAAGGCATCTTGGAGAGTCTATAAAAGGAGCCCTAAAGGGCCTGGATAGACCATGACCCAATCAAGGAGCTGGGATAGGGGAAGGCTGACCTTCTAGCCATTCTGTTCCCCAAAACTAAAGATGCCAGGTGGTGGTGTATGCATTGAACACCTAGGTCAACAGCCATCAGGCTTAGTGGGGAAAAGACAGAGAATACCCAAAGAATGCAGTGTAGAGAACTCTGATTTTGCATGCATGTGTGTGTGTGTGTGTGTGTGTGTGTGTGTGTGTGTGTGTGTGTGTGTGTGTGTGTGTGTGTGTGCGTGAACTCAGGGCCTAGGATCTATCCCTGAGTTTTTTTGCTTAAGGCTAATAATGTTCTGCGACCTGAGCCACAGCCCCACTTGCCTTTTGATGGTTAATTGTAAGTAAGAGTGTCAAGGACTTTCCTGTCCAGGGTGGCTTCGAAGCATGATGGGGGCCCCAGGGAAGCAAGAGTAAACACAACTCTCACAAACAATCCCTATGGTGGGCTACCCCTGCCCCCTGATGGCCAGATGCGGGATTTGCAGCCCCATGCCATTGACCTCTAGAGTTCAATTTTGGGAAGTGACCAGGGCCAAGCTGACTTTTGTTTACCCTGAGTGCTGATGGCAGAGCAGGTCTGTTCCTCCTAGGCCAAGAGAGTTCCAGGAGGCCCAGCATACAGGGGCACAAGGAAAAGAGAGGTCAGTTCCAGGTTGAGCTAAGAGCCTTTGCCCACAGACACCCCAACTTGGTCTTCCCTTTCTGATCACCATAAGACCTGTGAAACAACAACCCAAAAAACAAAATTGGAGCTATGGCTCAAAGTGGTAAAGCTCTAGCATTGAACCAAAGAGCTCAGGGCAAGGGATCCCAAGTTTTGAGTTCAAGACCCCCAGTTGACTCTCCCCCATAAAACACAGGTTGGCTAAACTAGTAGGATTTGTGAAGTGTTTTTGAAGAATGGTGATAATGAAGAAAGCACCCTAATTCTAATGACAGCTGAACTTGTGACATACAGCTATGTGCTGAGTCATTCACAGGGTGCTGTTTGCTGGGGCTTTTCCATATTGGGGTTTTGTGCTGAGTCCTCAAAAAGGTGCTGTTTGCTGAGTCATCCCAAAGGGTGCTATGTGCTGAGTCCATTACATAACGTACTGTATGCTGAGTCCTTCAAAAGGTGTGGTGTGTTAATTCATCCCAAAGGCTGCTGCTATGTGCTGAGCCCTTGAGAAGGGAGGGATGAGGTGAATTTTCCAAGTGCTGTGTGCCTAGTCCTTTAAACAGGGTGCTCTGTACTGTCCTTCAAATGGTGCTGTGTGGTGAATCCTTTGACAGTGTGGTATGTGCTGAGTCCTTCAAAATTGTGCTGTGTGCTTAGTCTTTCAAAGGGTGCTATGCACTGTTTTACACAGGGTGCTACATACTCAGCCCTTCAAAGGGGGCTGTGGGTGCTCTTAACACAGGGTGCTATGTACTGAGTCCCTGGCAAAGAGTGCTACACGCTGAGTTTTTCAAAGCATGCCATGTGCTGAGTCCTTTACACTGCGGGCTATGGACTCCCTCCTTCAAAGGGTGCTGTGTGCTGAGTACTCTACACAAGGTACTAAATGCTGAGTCATTCAAAGGGAGCTGTGTGCTGAATCCTTTACACAGGGTGCTTTGTGTTGTTTTTTGAAGTGTGCTGTGTGCTGAGTCATCTCAAAGGGTGCTATATTCTGAGTCCTTGAGAGGTAGTTATCCCCAACAATCATACACACACACACACACACACACACACACACACACACACACACACACACACACACAACAGGGGTCACTGTGTACCTGCTTGGTATGTGGAGTGGAGGGAGACGGAGGAGAGTCTCCTCCAGCAGTGGGACTAGGGGAGAATCAATCCCCTGGGAAGGGACTGGGGTTGGGGGGAGTGCTGAGCTGAAGTGAGGCTGCAATTGCCATGCTTGGAAGCCTTAGGACCCAATCAGGGCTGGGCTTGCAGCCAAGGGTGGAGGAAGGAGCCTAGCAGAAGAGGGGACATGGCCAAGGGAAGGAGGGGTAGGGACCAGGGCTCACTGAGATGGCAGCAGTGGCCAGGGGCATGGGGATAGGCACTGGGGGAGGGAGTAGGCACGAGGTGTCCCAGGAGAGGAGTGAGGACAGAGCGAGAGGGAGAAAGCAGAGAAAAGAGCAAGCACACACACAAGGGCAAGCAGTTTCATCATCTAGCAGCCTCCCTGAACATTGCACAGGTCCTGGTGGGGAGCACAAAGCACATGGTGCTGGCCCAGCAGGCACACTGCCACGGGCAGCCACGAGGAGTTGCGGTGGCCATGGCGGCCCTGAGTCTGAGGTCCCAGCATAGGGAGCACGGAGGTGATGTTGGCACCTGAGGCAGGGGTGACATTGGAAGAGGAGGAGGAGCAGAGGCCTCGTGCAGCCCCTCTATGTTTCTGCAGATACATCTGTGCCCTCCCAGCAGCATGGCGTTTCAAACATAGTGCTTTCAGCTTGGACCCGCGTTGTCTCTCACAGTTGCCCAACAGAGATGGCACACACCTGGCCGGTTTTCGGCCCCGACCCGGTCCCAGCCCTCAGTCCTTGGACTCCAGGCCCGCATGCACACAGAGCCACTGCCTACAGCTTCTCCCAGCAGCACAGGTGAATGGCTGCCAAGGGTCCACAACCTGTGAACCCTCCCACCCTCTTCTTCACCCGCTGTCGCAGACCCATGGCTCCTGTCTCCCCTCTCCCATCCTTCCTTCACCTGTGCCACCCCCCACAGTCCGCCATGGTCCTGCCACAAATGTGCCCCAGGGGTGGTGGATGGCGGTGTGTGGGCGGGGATCCCACCCCCATCCCTAGTGGCCAGTGTCCCAGGAAACGGGAAGATGCAGGAATGAGTGAGAAGGGGGCGCCACAGAACCCCTGACTCTAGCAGTGGGAGCCACACAGCTTTGCATCTGTACCTTTCTTCTCCCTGGTGGGAACCTGGTGGCTTTAGTCAGAGGTGCAGAACAGCACCTCACCTGCGTTCTTGGGTATTTTCCTTTATGCTGGAGGTGGTGGGTGTTGGATGCAGAAGACAGGCCTTCCTTGCTGTGTGAGCCCTTGTCTTTTGTGCTTGGTCACCTTTTTACCTGAGGAGGGTCCCAGAAGAGCCCACTAGGGAGGTGAGGGCACTGGGAGTCAGATAGAAGGTGAATATCTGGGAGGAACACACCCCTTCTGACCCACAAACACTTTGCCTGCCCCCCCCATCCCAGCTGTCAACAGTCCTCACAGGGTGATCACATTTCCTAGCTCTGCCAAAATCTGCTGGTGCTCCAGGTTCATCTGGTCTCCTAGTCCTCCCCAAGAATCCACCAAGTCACCCAGAGTCATCCTGGCTGGAAGTAGGGAGTCCATCCATGTATGTAGCCTTTTGGATCCCATCCATTTCCCCAACATTGCCCCCACCTCAGATCAGACACACCTCTGGGGCACTATGACCCCTGCTTGTTTTCAGTCCTGGCTCTGAGGAGCCACCTATCTCGGGACAACTTCACCCAGCATCCTGACCTGGGGTTTTGGTGAATGGGGAGCCAAGGCTGTTGGTTCCCAAGGGAATGGGTCTGGCCCTGTAGAAAGGGAGAGGCAAGGTGGTTCAGCATTATTAGAGCAGTGCTTCCTTGGGTCAAACCCCTGGTTCTGACAAAGGACCCCCGTACTCCAGCTTGCATCTTGTCCAGAAGAGGAACCAACAATTTCAGGAGAGGCACTGCTCTGAGTCTGTGTGTGTGTGTGTGTGTGTGTGTGTGTGTGTGTGTGTGTGTGTGTGTGTGTGTATGTGTGTGTATGTGTATGCATGAGAGAGTGAGAGAGAGAGATCATCTTTCCCTTGTACAAGTTGACTGCTCAAGTGAGTGATCAGTTGGCAAATTGCAGGTACTGCATAGATTAGTCTTCTGTCACAGTCTGGATGTGCGTGTGTGTTGGGAAAGCAGAGAGATGAGAAAAATGAAAATATATTTAAGTTACCATGTCTAAAAAGAGCAAAAGCATTTTATTTGTGTGTGTATGTGTGTGGGTGTGTGTTTGTTGTTCTTTTATCATCAATGCCAAGTATGAGTCTAGCCATAATTTTTGTTTTCTCCTTCACTGTTTCATGGCTCCTTTGGGGGAAGGTTTTAGTAGATGTTCCTTTCCACCTATCTCTTCCCTCTGTCCTGTATCCCAGATTAGCTACTGGGCCTTCATGGGTCTCCTCTAGGAGGCCTATGTGAACTGCAGATCAGAGTGGCCACCTGTGCTTCTGTCTTCAGCCTGAATGCTTGTGAGACAAGTGTGACCACAGCCGCACTCTTCCAGCCAGACAATCTGTATAGTTGGAGCTAATTCAAGGATTGGGAATGTGTCTACAAAAACGTAATCAGGGAATGAGATGTGAGGGAGTATGGCAGGGGTGTGAAGCTAGGAGGGACTGGGTAGTGGTGAACATTGTTACACAGTAGATGGTTCAACACAACCGAGGATGAGGGGGCAACATTACCCAGGGCATTGACAGTGTCCGTGGGCATCTGGGCAGCGTGCTCCAGGCCTCCACTGGTGGTGTGTTCCCTCCTGGGGGAGTGCACCGGTGGGCAGTCCTCACTGGAGTCCTGCAGACTCCAATCTGTGTCCTTCCTAGGCCGTTTCCAACTGGGCAGTGGTAGGCAAGTGTGTTTCCCCTCCTGAAGCCTGCTCCATATCAGGCCGTGGCAGTTGGCTAAGGCTCTCTGAATACCAGTTTCTGTAACCTGCTGTAGGCTGTCTGGAAGGAAAAAGGGACCACTGACTTTGGAACCCTTTAACTTTGATTGGGACAACTGAAATACCACCTTTTCCAGGGTTTTTTTCTTGAAGCTGGCAATTTCCACTAACAGCTGGGATTATGGGTCAAATTACATAGACCATTTCAGCCACCAAACAATGACGTTCAAAGCAGCACAGGCAGAGTTCCCCAGCCAGATGGTCTCCTGCTATGAACGTCCTGCCTTGACTGCCTTTATGCAGCAGCAGTTGATTCTCCTCTGGCTCTCTCTAAGGGTCACCACCACAGTCGAGGATGTTGTAGAGAGCAGAGATTGTGACCTCACCATCCCTAGCCTGCCAGCTGTGAGCAGAGACGATTCTGAGCACCTGCACTGGACTCTGTGAGATTCAGAAACCAGGGATTCCTTGAGGATCCTTCTTCTGCACCATGAAACTTGGGGTTGGATGTGGTATAACATCCTGGCTGGCCCCGGGGTGAGGAGAGGAGGCCCCTTGAGCCAGGCCTTCAGCTCACTGCAACCTTGTTCACACTTGAGTAGGGAATTGAATGCCACAGAGCTGGTCATCCATTGGCCAGAGATCTTTGAGAAGATAGGCATCCCAGAGGACCCAGAATCCAGCGAGTACATAGTGGCTCACATCCTTGGAGCAAAAACAGTTAAGTGCGGTGGCACCAGGAGGGAGGGAAAAGGGAAGAAGGAGAACTGGAAGAGCTACATCAGGTTTTGACTGGCCCCCCAGGATGCTTACCTGTATGGGATGGGACTTTTCTGTAGTATTGTCATAGGCAGATGCTCATTTATTTATAAAATAACGAGTTACAGTGTGCCAGGGGCCACTGTGTTGGGAGGTCATAGACAATGAAAGGTTCCAGAACTGGTTCCATAGCGCATGAAGAAACCGTGGTTTGAGCTGGATGCTGGGGCATCACGCTTGTCATCCTAGCTACTTAGGAGGCTGATTTAGAAGGATAGAGGATTAAGGCAAGGGGAGGAAATTCTTTAAGGCTCTTATCTCCAACTAACTACCAAAAAGAAAACACCAAATTGTCTGGTTCAATAGTGGGGCTAGTGTGTGTTCCAAAGACCACCTTTAAGTCACTGAGCAGGATTCACTCCCTTTTCTACCAGGTGAAACATAGCAGTAAAATTTGCTGACACTCATCCCAGATGTACTTGTGTGTGAAAATTACTGACTCTGATGAGGTAATGTGTCCATGGTTTTATTTTTTCTGAAAAGGATGGATTTTGCTGTTTCCAGTTATAGAGGTCACAAGTTGTAAAGGGAAAATGTATTGGAAAGGGGGCCTGCCCACCATCTACTCCATGTTCCTGTCTCAAGGGTAATAAGGGTAACATACCATATTGTAACACCTCTGGCTGGTACAAGTAACCACTTTTGGTATGGGAGGACTTTAGATTGGAGGTGCTGATGGCAAAGAATAGGAGAGAGAGTACATCAGTGCATCTTCCTCTGAAGGATTCTGTAACCCTGGGGGAGAATATTTTTTGGATATGACAACTTTAGGCCTGTTCTCCCATGCTGAGAAAAGGAGTAAATAGAGGGGCATACAGGACACAGATAGAACTATCAGCATACACACAGACCAAGAACCACAGACACTTAACCCACATGTTCAACACCACTCAATTTTGACCTCTACAGAGATCCCAGATGACAGAGAGAACATCCCAGATTGCCTCCTGAGGATGCTGCAGATGACGTCTGGAGGATGTCACTTATATTCTCCCTAGGAGGCCCTAGATGACCTCTCACGGAGATTGCAAATGGCTTCCCAAGGAAGTGTCAAATGACCTCCAAAGGTGGCCCCAGATGTCCTCTCAATGAGGCTGAGATTACCTCTTGAGTAGCTCCCAGAAGGCCACTCAAGGAAGCCACATATGATCTCCAGAAGAGGTTCCAGATAACCCTCTTGAGAAAGCGACAGATGACTTCCAGAGAAGGTCCAATATAGCTTCTCATGGAAGTCCCAGATGATGTCTGAAGACAGTCAGATTTTTCATCATGGTAACCTGAGGTGACCTCCCAAAGGAGCTCCACATGACCTCAGGAGGTCGTCCTAAGTTGCCTCTTAAGGAATCCCCAATGACTACTTTTGAATAGGTCTCAGGTGGCCTCCTGAGGAAGCCCCAGATGACCTCTGTAGAAAGTCCAAGATGGCCAGTGGAGAAGGCCCAAGATGACCTCCAGGGTAGGTCTAAGATAGCTTCTCAAGGAATTTGCAGATGCAGTCTTGATGATGTTCCAGATGGGTTTCCAAACAAGCCCTACATGACCTCTCAAGGAGGTTCCAGATGGTGTCCCAAGGAAGCCACAAATGACCTCTAGAGGGAGTTCCAAAACAGGCTGGCAAGCTGGCCCAGACGCACCCCTAGAGATACCTATATGACTTTTGTCCATGTTGGTCCTCTGAAGACAAACACTTGAAGCCCTGAAGGCTGACACTCTCACCTGTGGGGAATTTTCCCTGGGCCAAGGCCTGATGCCATCCAAACGGATTAATCTCCATGGGGTCTCCAAAAATTAGGACCTCTATTTTTCAAGAGAATCCATCGAGACACATTTAATATAATAAATATTCTCAAAACAACCCACCACCAAAATTATGATATCCAAAGCTCCAAACATCAAAGGCAAGCCTTTTAGTCCCTTTCCCTTTGTCTCTCCTTCACTACAGACCTACACTTCCTTTGAAGTCTTTCACTTATTCCCTTCTACCAGTTCCTTGTTTTCTTCAGGCCTCTCTTCTCTCCATAGGCCTGAACTGCTTTGCCTGGGTCGTCGGTTGCCATCCTTCACTTCCTGCTCTCCCTCAACTTTCTCTCCTCTCAGGCCTTTCCCCTTCTTCTATCACACCACTTCCTTCTTTCCTGGACTTTTCAATTTTTATCTCCATCTCATTGCTATGAACAAGCAGCATATATAAAGTCTGTACCCCTTCTCCACTCCAACTGCTAACAGTTTTCTATTGTAACATCCAAAACTCCCCACAGCCCAATCACTTATTAATAGCTCAACATTTGGTGATTAATGTATCAGCCCCTCCCACAGAATACCCTGTCCTCTCCAGCTGGCCAGGAGATGGGGCCACACTGATTATCAGACCCTATAGATTATTGGGGCCCTGCTGATTATTACAGTATCCTCCTTGTGGACTAGTAGCAATTGAAATTGGAAATTTGATTGTGATATTACAAACTCGTTGTGACATCACAAACCCATTTTGGCATCATCATTAGCACGACATCACAAAACCATTGTGACAATATTGTCATTTTCACATCATGATTCAATTCTGACATCTCAAATCTATTATGACCTCTTAGCTCCTTTGAAAAATCACATGCCCTTTTAACATTACAATCCCTTTGGGTACCCAAATTCTTGTTGCTAACTAATGACAAGATGAGACATGCCATTATAATATCAAAAAGTTTTTGTGACATCCTCAACATTGTGACATCACATCTTCATTATGAGGTCATCAACTCATTGTGACATCACCAAACTCAAAACATAATCTAATTATTACAATTGTCATTGTGACATCATAGACACATTGTGAATGCCTATTCTGTGATTTCATTGTATTTCAAATATTGCATGAGAGTTGATATCATTAATACATTTTTGTGCCTACATAACCATTTTGACATCATAATGACGTTTTGACATCACAGTGCCATTGTGATATAACTAATACCATGTGACATCACAAAACTCTCCTATCCGCATAACTTCTGTGACATGCTGACATTGTGATATCTTAGAACTTTTTGCCCTCATAATTTGTTTCCAACTTCATATTTCATGTATGACATGAGATACCAGAAATCCACTGTGACATCATGACCATTGTGACATCACACTGACAGATGTCATGAACATCGTGTCACATTGTGACATCACAAAAAGTTTTAATGTCACATTTAGTTGGTGATGCCATACAGGTAAGGGGTCACAGTAGATCTATGAGGTCACAATTGGTTGGTGATATCCAAATGGCATAAAATTTCTGTTGTCATGAAATCACAGAGTATATGAGTTCACAAATGGACTGTGGTATCTCCAAAGGCATGTGATGTCACAAATGTGATGAAGTCCTAGGAGGATTGTGATGTCATAGTGTGGCACAATGGTCATGATGTCTGTCAGTATGATGTCACAATGGTCATGATGTCACAGAGGATTTCTGATATGATATGTTATAACTGAAATATTATAAGTTTGAAAACAGATTACAAGCTCAAAAAGAGCCTAAGATATCACCATTGCAGCACGTCACAAGACTTATGAGGACAGGGCATGTTTGTGATATCACAGTGTGTTAGTGTTATCACCATGGCACTGTGATGTCACAGTGATTGTGATGCCATATATTTATGAGATCACAATGATTTTCTGATATCAACCCACATGCCACATTTAAAATAGAATGAATTAAGAGAATAGGCATTTACAATGTGTCTATGAAATCACAATGAAAATATAATGTCATAAAGCTATGAGGTCATTGTAAATTGGTGATGTTTCAAGGAGGTGATGGTGTCATAATGAATATGTGTTGTCACACTGGTGATGAGGTCACAAAGGGTTTGTGATATTACAATGGCATATATGAATTAAATTGTCATGTTTTCAAATTGAGTATATGGGTACACAAAGGGACTGTGATGTCACAAATGCCATATGTGTTTTCAAAGCTACTTAGGGGTCACGATAGCTTTATGATTCACAGTTGTGATGAGGTCACAATGGGTTTTTGATGCTATAATGATTTTGTAATATCTCAAACACATGTCCAATTTGAATTGCTACTATTTCACAATGTGCATACAAGTTCACAGAAGGAGCTTGAAGTCCTAAGGAACATGAATTTTTTTAACGTTATGAGGTCATATTAGGTTCTTGAAAACACAGTGGAGCAGTGATATCACCATGGCAATGTCAACTTACTACATCATGTCAGAATATTGTTTTGGTGTCACAAATAGTTGATGATGCCACATTGGTGATGAAGTCACAAAAGATTGGTGATGTCACAATATGCTGGCAATGTCACAGTGATATGATGGTTCTAATTGTCTTTAACTTACAATGAGTATATGAGTTCAAAAAGGGACTGTGGTTTCTACAAAAGTATGTGTTGTCACATATTGAAATCCTAAAAGATTTGTGATATCAGAATTGGACACAATGGTTATGACATCTGTCAATGTGATGTCACCATGGTCATGATGTCACTTGGAATTTGTGATATCAAATGTCATATGTGAAATTTAATGAGGTCGCCCACAGATTATGAGGACAAAAAGGTATGTCACAAAGGTTATGATGACAGGATAGGTTTGTGAGGTCACAGTGTGTTAGTGATATCACAATGGCAATGTTATGTGTAAAGGGATTATGATGTCATAATGATTATGAGTTCATGATTTGTTTATAATAGCCACTTACATGCCACATTTGAAATAGATGAAATCGAAGAAAAGGCATTCATAATGTGTCCATGATATTACAATGACAATGTGAAATTATAATTTTATCATATTTTAGTTTTGTGATTTCACAATGGGCAGATGGTATCACAACGACAATGTGATGTCACAGTTGTGATGACCTCACAAACTTTTTGATGTTAAAAAGTCATGTCTGATTCTCAATTGTCAATATTTCACAGTGGAGATTTGTACACACAAAGGCATTGTTATGTCTGCTATGCAGTTTTTCAAAGGTTATAAGAGGTCATAATAGATTTAGGTTGTCACAATGTGATCCTGGTGTCTAAACAGCAATGTGATGTCACAATGGGTTCTTGATGTCACAGTGGTTTTGAGGTCACAATGGTTTAGTTAGGTCATGAGTTTGAACTATCACAACTATTTGTCCAATTTCAATCACTACTAGTTATCCATGTGGACACTGTAATAACCAGTAGTGACCCTATAATCCACGGGAACAGACAGTCATCATGACCTCCTGGTCTGGACCACCAGAGAGGGGGGTGCATGCCGCTGGAGTGGGCAGGAAATGCTGCTGAAGAGATAGTATGTTAAGTACCCCATGGTGAGCTGCCAAGAAGTTATTGGACATGGACATTTGGAAAGTGATGATTGAAAACTGTTATGCAGGAAACATATTTTAGTGGGGGCAGGGTACCGCATATATATAGGTTGCATGTTCAGAGCAACAGAAGGGGGAAGAATAAGGGGAAAGACCTGGAAGGAAAGAAGTGATGAGACTGCAGGAGGGTAAAGACCTGGGAGGAGAGGAAATTGAGGGAGAGCAGGAGGTAAAGGACAGCAACTGGCCACCTGGTAAGGGCAGGGAAGGCCTGTCCAGAATACAGCAACCTGAAAAGAAGAAGGGAATGGTGCAAGGAAAAAATGAAAAGACCTGAAAGGTAGGACAGGTCCGTAGAGATGGAGGATGAAGAGAAAGAAAAAAGCCTTGTCCTTTGAAGTGTGGAGCTTTGGAGATGATTATTTTGGGGGTTGGTTGATTGAAGACCAGTTAACAAATGGTTGGGCTGCTCTTTGGAGGTCTGACGGTACATGGTTGAGACTACAATTAGCTCTGGGCATCCAGCCCAGGTCAAGGTAGTCTCTTGTTACAAAATTTATGAAGACAAGACAGGTTTGTGATGTTACATTGCATGAATGATATTAATATATCAATATGAGGTCACAAAGTGATTGCAATGGCGCAATGGTGATGTGGTCACAATGGGTTTCTGAAATCAACCTATATGCCACATTTGAGATAGAATGAAATCACAGAATAGGCAATCACATTGTCTCTATGAACTCACAATGAAAATGTGATGTCATAATGCTATGATGTCATTGTCATTTTGGGATGTCACATTGGGCTGATGGTATCCTAACAACAATGTGATCTCACTCTGTAGATGATGTCACAAAGCTTTTGTAATGGTACAATGGCATGTCTGATGTCAGTTGTCCTTTGTTCACAATGAGGATATGGTTACCCATATGGATTGTGGCGTTACAAACACTATGTGCTTTTTCATAGGTGCTAAGGGGTCAAAACAGGTTTGGGATATCACAAGATGATCGTGATATCACTGTGGCAATGTGATGTCACAATGGGTTTGTGATGTCACAATGGTGATAAGGTCACACTTGGATAATGATGTCACAATGAATTTGTAGTATCACCACTACATGCCCAATTTCATTCTACTAGATCACAATGAAGATACAAGTTCACATAAGGAGCTAGAATTCAGAAAGGCCATAAATTTTGGAAAATATTATGAGGAAATAATAGGTTGGTGAAAATGCAAGGGGACAGAGATATCCCATTGGCAATGTGATGTTATCATTACATGAGATAGTATTGTTTTGAAGTCATAAATAATTGGTGATCCATAGAGGTGATGAGGTCACATAGGTTTGTGATTTCACAATGGGATGGTGATGTCACAATCTCATGCCAGATATCTAATTAACAAAGAATATATGTTCATAAGGGATAATGATATATCCAAAGGCATATGTTGGCAAAAGTGTAATGGGTCTTAACTGGTTTGTGATGTCACAATGTGACTCAGTAGTGACGACATCTGGCAGTGTGATGTCACACTGTTCATGACGTCACAGTGGATTTCTGATATCATATATCATATCTGAAGTATGAGTTAAACAATTTTATGAACTCAGAGATGCCAAAGAGATCACAATGGCAGCATGTCAAAAATTTATGAGAATAGGACAGGTTTGTGATATCACCGTGGGTTAGTGATATCATAATGGCAATGTGGTGTCATGAAGATATTGTGATGTCATAATGATTATGTGGTCACAATATATTTCTGATATCAACCCACCTGCCACAATTGAAATAGAATGGAATCACAGAATAGGCATTCCAATGTATCTGTGACATCAAAATGACCATGTGATGTCATAATGCTATGATGTCATTGTTTTATGATGTCAAAATTGGCTAATGTTGTCATAATGACAATGTGATGTTACACTGGTAATAATGTTACAAAGTATTTGTGATGTTAAAATGGCATGTATGATCTCAATTGTCATTAGTTTAAAATGAGGCTATGGGTGTACAAATGGCCTGTGATCTCACAAAGGCCATGCTTTGTTTCAAAGCATCTGAGGTTATAATAGGTATGGGATGTCATAATGTGATCATGGTGGCACAATGGCAATGTGATATCACAATGAGTTTGTGATGTCACCGCAGTGATGAGGTCACAATGGGTTAGTGATATCTCATCAAGTTTGTAATATAACAACGACATATACAATTTCAATTTCTTCTAATTCACTATGAGAATACTGTAATAACCAGTGGAGCCAGAATTATCTGTGGGAGCCATTAATCTTTGTAAATTCTTGGCCTGGCCCACTGGAGAGTGTAGGGAATGCCAACAAAGGTGACGGTGTCAAGCCTCACATGGTGAGCTGTCAAGAAGTGATTGAACATTGGGCAGTTTGGGAAGTGACGGTTGAAAACTGTTAGGCAGAAGACCCGTTGGAGTGAGGAGGGGTACAACCTATATATAAGTTGCATTTTCAGAGCATTGGAAGGGGATATAAAAATGAGAGCTACCCGGATGGAAGAAAGTGGTAAGACAGCAGGAAGGGAAAAACCTGAGAAGAGAGGAAGCAGAAAAGTGGTCATTAGGGCAAAGTAGTGCAGGACTGTGGAGATTGGAGAGGCCTGAAGAGAAGAAGGAAGTGGTGGAAGGGAAAAAGAGAAAGCCCAGAAAGGAATGACAGGTATGAAGCAAAGGAGGGAGTATTGGAAAAGTTAAAAGTCTTGCCCATTGCAGTTTGGAGCTTTGGAAATGATAATTTTTTGGCTGGTGGTTTGCAGACCAAGTAAAATAGGGCAGGGCTGCCCATTGGAGGTCTGAGGTTTGGTTGTCAAGGCTAATCTTGGACCTAGTTATCCAGTCCAGGATAAGGTAATCACAGTCTCCTTTCTAGTGTAAACTGATTTATTGTATTAAATGTGACTCAATGGTTTGTCTCCTTGCCTTAGAGGTAATAAGTACGAGAGTTCACAGAAAGAGCTTGAAGTCTCAAAGGCCGTGAAGTTTCTAAGATGTGATGTAGCCATAATAGGTTTGTAAAAACACAATGGGACAGTGAAATAACAATGCCAATACCAAAATATCATGCCAAAATAATGCTTTGATACAAACAATTAGTTGTTGATATCATTCTCGTGATGAGGACACAATAAGGTTGTGATGTCACAATAGGTTCATGATATCAGAGTGGCATGGGATACCTCTATTGTCATTAATTGACAATGAATATATGAGTTCAAAAAGAGAGTGTAATGTCTCCAATGGCATGTGTTTCACAAACGTGATGCCTTTTTAACAGCTTTGTGATGTCAAAATGTGACACAATGGTCATGACATCTGGCAGTATGATGTCATAAGGGATTTTTGTATCACATGTCATACCAGAAATATGATATTGAAAACAGATTATGAGCTCACAAAGGCCCTACTATATGACGATGGAAGCATGTCACAAAACTTACAAGCTCAGGACTGGTTGTGACTGCACAGCAGGTGAATGATATCACAATGGCAATGTGAACTCACAAAACATTGTGACATCACAATGCTTATATGGTCAAAATGGGTTTCTGAAACAGAGTGTATTCACAGAATAGGCCTTCACACTGTTAAGTCATAATCATGTCACTCTGATTTATAATGCTATGATGCCATTGTTGTTTGGTGATATCACAATGAGCTGATGGTGTCATAATGACAATTTGATGTCACTGTTGATTTATGAGGTTACAATGGTTATGAGGTCACATTATGTTTCTGATATCAACACACATGTCAAATTTGAAATAGAATGAAAAAGCCGGGTGCCGATGACTCACGCCTGTAAACCTAGCTACTCAGAAGACTGAGATCTGAGGATCGCAGGTCAAAGCCAGCTCAGGCAGGAAAGTCTATGAGACTTTTATCTCCAATAAAAAACACTAGAAATGGCTCTGTGGCTCAAGTGATAGAGTGCTCACCTTGAGCTGAAGAATAGGGACAGCACCAAAGCCCAGAGTTCAAGCCCGAAGACCGAAAAAAAAAGATTAAAAACAGGCATTCATAATCTTTTTATAACATCACAATGGCAGTGTGATCTCATAATGCTATCTTGTCATTGTTAATTTGTGATGTCAAGTAGTTGATGCTGCCATAATGACAATATTATGTGACACTGGTGATGTCACAAAGGGTTCGTGATTTTACAAGGGCATGTTTGATATCAATAGTCAGTTTATAATGAGGGTATAGTTACACAAAGGGACTGTGATGCCACAAAGACCATGTGCTTTTTCAAAAGTGCTAAGAGGTCCTAAGAGGTTTGGGATGTCACAATGTGATAGTGATGTCAAATGGCAATGAAAGCTCACAATGGGTTTGTGATGTCACATTAGTGATGAAATCAAATAATTTTGTGAAGTCACGTCTCATAGTCACATGTCCAATTTCAGTTGTTACTATTTCACAATGAGGATATGGGTTCACAGAAGAAGACTGAAGTATTAAAGGCTATGAATTTTCTAAAATGCTACGAAGACAGTAGGTTTTTGAAAACACAGTGGAACAGAGACATCACAATGGCAATGTGATGTTGCAATATGATGACTGAATAATATTAGGATATTATAATTGGTGATGCAACATTGGTGATGAGGTTACAAAAGGTGTGTGATGTCACAATGGGTTGTTATATAAAAATGACACGTTTGATCTCAATTGCCATTAACCCATAATGAGTATATGAGCTCACAAAGGGACTGTGATGTCTCTAAAGGCATGCGTTGTCACAAAAGTGATGAAGTCCTAACAGGTGTGTGTTGTCAGAATGTGACAAAATGCTCATAACATCTATCAGTGTGATGTCCCCAGGCTTAAGATGTCACACTGGATTCAGGTATCACATTTCATACCTGGATTGTGTATGAGAGGATTGGAATTTCACATTGGGTTAGTGATATCACTATGGAAATGTGGGGTCATGAAGGTATTGTGCTACCACAATGGCTATTAGATCACAATGTGTTTCTACTCTAATAGGTTTGTGCTGTCACAATTGGTTGGAAATGTCACAATGGCATGGTGGATCTCAAATGTCATTAATTTGCAATGAAGATATGAGTTCAAAAAGGGACTGTGTTGTCTCCAAAGTCATGTGTTGGCACAAATGTGATGAAGCCCGAACAAATTTGTGAGTTCACAATGTGACACCATGATCTTGAAGTTTATCCATGTGATGTCCCAATGTTCATGTAAGAGTCAACTTCTGATATCATATGTCATACCTGAATTATTATGAGTTTGAAAACAGATTATAAGCTTACTAAAGGCCTAAAATAATACTAATGGCGGCATATCACAGAAGTTATGACTAAAAACTTATGGTCTTTGGAGCTTAAGATTCTTTCTTTGAAATTGTATCCTCATTGTGAACTAGTAGAAATTGAAATAGGATATGTCATTGTGATATTACAAACTCATAGTGACATCAAAAACTCATTGTGACCTGATCACCACTGTGACATCACAAAACCGTTGTGATATCACATTGCTGTTGTGCCTTCACTATCACATTGTGACATCACAGAGCTATTGTGAACTCTTGAGATGTATAAGTCGTTATGTCAAAAATGAACTTTACAACTTGTGCGGAGTGGGGGAGTGGGAGTGGGGAGGATTGGGTGTGGAGGGCAGGGAGAGGATGGGAAGGGATGGGAAAGGGAAACAAAGGAGGAGGCTACAACGATTGATAAGAAATGTATTCATTATCTTGCCCATGTAATTGTTACCCCTCTGTACAGTATTTTCACAATAATAAAAAATGAAAAAAAAAACACATGACCTCTGTGGCATCACAGACCCTTTTTGTACTCATATCTTCATAGTGAACTAATGAAAATTATCACACATAGCATTTTATCATCACTAATACTTTGTGCAAAAATTATGACTGTGAAATCTCATTGTCATCATGACACCACCATTCATTGTGACATCATCAAACCCCAATGACACCATACCATATTTTTCTTTTTTTCCTTCTGTGAGTTTTTGTTTTATTGTAAATACAGTGTACACCCGATTACAGTTACATGAGCAAGGTAATGAGTACATATACTGTCATCATTGCTGCCTTGACATCACATTGTCATTTTCATGTCATAAACCCATTTTGAATATCTATTCTTTGATTTAATTCTATCTCAAATGTGCCATCTGTGTTGATATGAGGAAACCATTGTGAACTCATAACCTTTGTGACATCTAAAGCTCTTTGTCACAGTGCATTCCCTTAGTTATATCACTGACCCATTGTGACATCAAATACCTCTCCTGTTCTTATAATTTTGTGACATGCCATTGTGATATCTTAGGTCCTTTGTGAGTTGAAAATCTGTGTTCGACCTCATCTTTCAGATATGACATGACATATCTAAAATCCAGTGTAACATCATGATATCACACCGCTGGACATCATGACCATTGTGTCACTTTGTGACATCTCAGACCTGTTAGTTCTTCACCTTTTTGACTACATATGCTTTGCTGACATCAGAATCCCTTCCCAAACTCATATATTCATGATGTGATAATGACAATTGAGATCCCACATGCCATTTTGCCATCACCAACCCCTTGGGACACTCAAATCTATTGTGACCTCCTCATCAGTATTGCATCACCAATTGTGACATCAAAACATTCTTATAACATGATGGTGAGATATCACATTGTCATTGTGAAATCACTGTTCCATTGGGTTTCCACATAGTATGACCTCTTACTATGGAGCTTCTTCTATCATCTTGTATCCTAATATTGAATTATGAGTCATTGAAATATGATATATCATTCTGATATTACAAACATACTGTGATATCACAAAATCATAGTGACCTCATCACCACTGTGACATCAAAAACCCAGTGGGATATCTCATTTCCATTGTGACATTATGAATCACATTGTGCCATCTCAAACCTATTATGACCTCTTATCACCTTTGAAAACACACATGGTCTCTGTGACATCACAGAACCTTTTTGTATCCATATCCTCATGGGGAAACTAATGAAAACTGACATCAGATATACCATTGAAATATAACAAAATCCTTTCTAATATAATCATAATTGACACATCATGTTGCCATTATGACACAATGAGCTCATTTTGACATGTAAAACTACAATGACATCATAGCATTGTAACGTCACATTGTCATTCTGATGTCATAGACACGTTGTGTTTGCCTATTATGTTATTTGATCGTATTTCTAATGTGGCATGTTGGTTGATACCAGAAATCCATTGTGAGTTCATGACCGTTGTGATATCACGATACCTTATTAGCATCACATTGCCAGTGTGATGTCACATTGCCAAATTGATGTCAAAAAGGGATTTTGATGTGACAATGGTTATGCCATCACCATGAGTTTCTGATATCAACCCACATGCCACATTTCAAATACAATGAAATCACAGATTTGGCATTCATAATGTGACAATGATGTCACAGTGACAATGGCAAATGCTATACTCTCATTATCATTTTGTAATGTCACCATAAGCTAAAGATGTCATAACAACAATGTAATGTCACACTGGTTATGATGTCACACAGGGTTTATTATCTTAAAATGATTATGAGGTCACAATGTGTTTCTGATATCAACTGATATGCCACATTGGAAATAGAATGAAATCGCAAGATATACACTCACAATTTGTCTATGGCAGCAAAATGGCAATGGGATGTCATAATGCTATGATGTCACTGTAGCTTGGTGATGTCACAATGAGCTGATGGTGTCATAATGACAGTCTTATGCCACACTGGTGGTGATGTCACAAAGGGTATATGATGTCAAAATGGCATGTCACATCTTAATTGCCATTAGTTTATAGTGAGGATATGAGGATGAAGTCCCAATGACATATACAAATGAACTGTGATGAAATAAAGGCCATGTATTTTGTCAAAAGTGCTAGGGTTCCTAACAGGTTCTGGTTGTCAAAGTGTTAAATTTATAAAAATGGGTTAGTGATGTCAAAACTAGTTTGCAATATCACATCTTATTTCAATTTTCAATTGCTACAAGTTCACAATGATACAAGTTCACGGAAGGTGCTTGATGTCTCAAAGGCCATAATTTTCTAAGTTGTGATGGGATCATAATAGGTTTGTGAAAGCATGATGGTTCAATAATATCACAATTGCAATATGATGTCAAATTATAATGTCATAAGAGTGTTGTTATGTCACAATTAGCTGGTGATGCCATAATAGTGATGAGTTCAAAATAGTTTTGTGATGTCGCAATAGTTCGGTGATGTGACAATGGCATTCCAGACCTCGATTGTCATTAACTTATAATGAGTTTATGAGTTTAGAATGGGATTGTGAGGATTCCAAAGTCATTTGTTGGCTCAAATGTGATGAAGTCAGAACAGATTTGTGATGTGACAATATTACACAATGGTCATTACATCTAGCAGTGTGATGTCACAATATTCATAACATCACAGTATATTTCTAATATTTAATGTCATACCTGAAATAATATGAGGTCAAAAAGAGAATGACCTCTCAATGGGCCTAACAAGGTGGCAACATGTCATAAATCTTATGAGGACAGTACATATTTGAGTTGTCACAGTTGTTTAGAGATATCACAATGGCAATGTTGTATCACAAAGGGATTGTCATATCACAATGGTTATGAAGTCAAAATGTGTTTTGAAATACAACGAAATCACATAATAGGCCTTCATAATGTATACATTTTGTCACAATGACAATGTGGTGTCATAGTGGTATGATGTCATTACAGATTTGTGTTGTCATACTCACCTGTTATTATAATGACAATATGTTGGCACAACAATTATTATATTGTAAATGCTTTGTGATATTACAATGGCATATCTGAACTCATTTGATATTTCACAATGAGGATATGGATACACAAAGGGACTGTGATGTCACAAAGGCCATGTGTTTTTTCAAAGGGGCTAAAGATGTCATAATGGGTTTGGGAGGTATCAAGGTGATTATAATATCACAATAGAGGTCACAATGGACAGGACAGGTTTGTGATGTCAGAACAGGTTAATGATATCACAATGGTACTGTGATGTCACAAAGGCATTTTCATGTCACAATGGCTTTGAGGTCAAAATGGATTTCTGATATCCACCAATATTGCTAGCTTGTAATAGAATGAAATCACAGAATAGGAATTCACAATATGTCTATAAGGTCACTATGACATATAATGTAATAATATTTTGATATTTCAGTTTAGTGAGATCAAAATGGCATGTGTAATCTTATTGGTAATTAAATTACTATGAGGATCCCAAAACTTGCTATGTGCTGAGTTCTTCAAAAGGCACATTGTGCATAATCCATTACACAGGGTTCTTTGTGCTTTTTTTTAAAGTGTGCTGTTTGCTGTCATCCCTAAAGATTCAATGTTCTGAGTCCTTGAGAGGACAATCACAGACACACACACACACACACACACACACACACACACACACACACAAACACGTAGTGGTACCTTGCACCTGCTTGGTGTGTGGGGTGAATGGAAAAGAGTCTCCCCCAGTGGTTGGGCAGGCAGCTTCTGGGATTGGGGGGAAGCCCTGTGCTGAGGTGAGGCTGCGTATGCCATGGCCTGGTAGCCTTAGGGCAGAGTCAGGGCAGCACAAAGCCAAGGGCAGGGGCATGGCCGAGGTGGGGATGGGGTGTAACACAAGGGAGAACAGGGCGTGGCCGAAGTGGCACATAGTTCCTGCAGCCAGGGGTACATGGGAGCTGGCATACTTGCACAGCAGAGGCTGAGTATCCTGGGTGAGAAGTGGGGGCAGAGAGAGCAGAGAAGAGCAGGCACATGTACCAGGGCAGCAGCATCAATGGCTGGCCTCCGCTGTTGTAGGAGCACTGGTCTGGGCCAGGAGCACAGAGGACACAAAGCCAGCACAGCAGGCACATCACTCTCACAGCCCAAGTGAGGCTCAGAGGCCAGGTAGGTCCTGAATCCAAGGCCCCTGCACCAGGATCTCAGCTTTGAAGGGGGCGAGCTCAGCCCTGCCACCTGCCCACCCTTGCCCTTGCCCCTTCTCCTGCCCTCCCCGTGGCACCTCGTTTGAAACAGGTTGCTGCCAGCTTGGACGTGTGGTGCCTCTTGGAGTCACCCAGTGATGGTGCACCCCTGGCTTATTTGCAGCCTTGACCCGGTCCCGGTCTCCGGTGGAAGCCACGCGAGTCTGCACCTCACGACCTCCCCCTAACCCACACCCCCCATGGACCCAGACCCGTGACTCCTGCCTCCCCTGTTGTGTCCCAAATGCGCCTCCCCAGCACCAGGCAGTCCAGCCCTTACTCTGCCACAAATGCACCCCAAGAGTGAGGATGGGGGAGTGGATTTTGATCCTGGGATCCCACCCCCATCCTTAGTGGCCAGTGTCCCAGGAAAAGGGCAGATGCAGGGATGGATGAAGAGGGGGCACCACTGAGCCCATGGACTAGAGCAGTGGGAGCCACAGAGCCATGAATCTGCACCCTTCCTCACCCTGGGGGGAACCTGGTGGCTTTAGTGAGAAGTGGGGAGCAACAATTCCACAACTACCTTCTTAGGATTTTTCCTTTTTTCTGGGGGTAGAGGGTGTTGGATGCAGAAGATAGTCCACCCATCTTCTGTGAGCCCTTGTCTTTTGTGCTTGGTCACGCTTTCCCCTGAGGAGGGTCCCAGAAGAGCCCACTAGGGAGGTGAGGACACTAGGGTTCAGATAGAAGGTGAATGTCTGGGAAGAACATGCCCCTCCAATACACGGACACACTGCTGGTCTCCCCCCAACTCCAGCTGTCAACAGCACTCACAGGGTGGTCACATTTCCCAGCTCTGCCACCATCTGCTGGTGGTCCAGGCCCCTGTGGTTTCCTCATCCTCCCCAAGAATCCACCAAGTCACCCAGAAACATCTAGGCTGGAATAGGAAATTCATTCATGTATGTAGCTTTCTGGACCCCATACATTTACCCAACACTGACCCTACCCCAAGTCAGACACTGCTCTGGGGGCACCATGACCTCCTGCTTGTTTTCAGTCCAGGCTCTGAAGAGCCACCTGTGTCAGGACTCCTTCACCCAGAGTCCTGGCCTAGGGTTTTGGTGAATGGGGTGTCAAGTCTGGATATTCCCAAGGAGAAGTATCTGGCCCTGGATAAAGGTGAGGCAGGGTGATTCAGCATTATTAGAGTGGTGCTTCCTTTGGTTAAGCCCCTGGTTCTGACAAGGGAACTCCCATGCTCCAGCTTGTACATTGTCCCAAATGAGGAACAAACAAACTCAGGAGGGGCACTTCTATGTGTTTGTGTGTGTGTGTGTGTGTGTGTGTGTGTGTGTGTGTGTGTGTGTGTGTGTGTGTGTGCATGAGAGAGAGAGAGAGAGAGAGAGAGAGAGAGAGAGAGAGAGAGAGAGAGAGAGAGAGAGAGAGAGAGAGAGAGAGAGAGAGAGAGAGAGAGAGAGAGAGAGAACCAGAACCTGACTGTGCTCAGGTGAGTGATCAGTTGGCAATGGCATTGCAGGTGGTGCATGGATGTCTATAGTTACTGTTCTGGATTGTGTGTGTGTGTGTGTGTGTGTGTGTGTGTGTGTGTGTGTGTGTGTGTGTGTGTGTGTGTGTGTGTGTGTGTGTGTGTGTGTGAGTGAGTATGTGTTTGTGTGTGTGCATGTCTGTGTCTGTGTCTGTGTGTCTGTGTCTGTGTGTGTCTGTGTATTTGTTGTACTTTTTTCATCAATGCCAAGTATGAGACCAGCTATAATTTTTGTTTTCACCTTTACTGTTTCATGGCTCCTTTTGGAAAGATTTCATTAGACATTCCTTTCCACCTCTCTCTTCCTCCTTTCCTATAGCCCACAGTAGCTGCTGGCCCTGCGTGGGTCTCCCCTAGGAGGCCTGTGTGAACCACAGAACAAAGTGGACACCTTCTGTCTTAAGCCTGAAGCCTTGTGGGATGAGTGTGACCACAGCCGTAATTTTCCAGCTAGACAGTCTGCTATCGTTTGTATAGTTAGAGCTAATTCAAGGGTTTGGAATGTGTCTGGGAATGTGTAATTAGGGAACCAGATTGGGGGGGGGGGAGTAGGGCAGGGGCTGTGAAGCTGGGATGGTCTTTGAAGTGGTGGACGGTGTGACTTTGCAGATGGTTCACCACTACCGAGTATGAGAGGGCAACCTTACCCAGGGCATTGATGGTGTCCATGGGCATCTTGGCAGGGAGCTCTGGGACCCCACTGGTTGCGTGGATTCCCTCCCTGGGGAGTGCACTGGAGGGAAGTCCTCCCTGGGGTCCTGCAGACTCTACTCTGTGTCCTGCCTGTGCTGTTTCCAGCTGGGCAGTGGTAGGCAACTGCATTCCCCCTGCTGGAGCCTGCTCCATATAAGGCCGTGGCAGTTAACTAGGGCTGGCTGAATGCCAGTTTCTGTAACCTACTGTGGGCTGTTTGGAAAGAAAATGGGACCACTAACTTTGAAAGCCTTTAAATTTGATTGGGACAACTGAAATACCAACTTTTCCAGGGTTTTTTCTGGAAGCTGGCAATTTCCACTAATGCCTGCGATTATGGGTCAAATTAGACAGACCATTTCAGCCAACAATCAATGTATCAAAGTATCACAAGCAGAGTTCCCAAGCCAGATGGTCTCTTTCTATGAATGTCATGCCTTGATTGCTTTTATGAGGCAGCTGATGATTCTCCTCTGATTCTCTCTAGTGTGACCACCACAGTTGAGTGAAGGGTTAAAGTACTTGAGGCAGTGACCATTTGTTGCTTGTTTCAGAGCAGAGCAACACATGGTGCTAAACCACCTGGTTGGATGCCTTTATAAGACCTGTAAGAGGAGTTCCGGGAAGATGGCAGAGGAGAAGCTGGAGGCAAAACAAGATCTTGCATAGAAAGCAGTTTTAGAGTTCCAGTGAACAGTCATAAGCCAGAGAATCACATCAAGTGTGCCATCACAGGACAGAGAGGGAAAATCCAGGCAAGGAGACAGATCTTGCCGGCAGCTGTCGCTGCAGTGGCAGCGGCGGTGTCTGCGGCAGCGGCAGAGGTACCACCATACCTGAAACAGAGAGAGTCTGGGATGAAAGAGCCAGATGCCGCAGGCGAGCGGATTCTACGCAACACCAGCAAGAACCAACAAGGAGCAGACATCTTCATCTTGCAGTTCCCAGACAAGAGACGACCCAGGAACCAAGACTCGGCATGAGTAGAAGCCTGACATCCTCACTCCTTCTCAGGGAGCAGAGGAGGGAAGGCGACTCCTCCCCCAACAGTACCAGAGATCTCCATCTTGGATACCTTAAAAGCTCGGCAGAGCTGGTAGCTCCAACTCTGGCCTTGGAATAAAACTAGGGTCATTTAGCAGGTCACAAGGACTTAATGGCGTGACCTGCCAGACTCAGCTCCACCCAGGGAAAAGTCACCCAGTTCGGGTGCCAGCCCTTGGAGTGGCTTTCTTCACGGAGTAATCAGAGCCAGAGGCTGCCCCTCCCTTTAGCAGCCTCGACATCAGTAAACAGAAAACCTGAGAGTGGCTCCAGGCTAGGCTCTGTGAGTTTCTCACAAACTAGCCCCCAGGAAAAGCTACTGATTGCTGAAAGTCCTCAACTCTACCCAGAACCTAGCCTCATCACAGCATCTCCAAACTTGAGGAAAAAGCCATCTCCCTCTGTTGTGATACTCAAAGCACACCCCCTTCCCATTGAACTAACGGGAGGAGGATCGCAAAATCCTAGGTAAAGCAGAGCATTTTTCTGCCTGTCCAAACAAACTGACTTAAGAAACCAACCAAGCAACAGGACCAAAAACAGACCAGAGACTCCAACCAGAGGTTGATTACAGACACAAGGGAGATACAGGATTTTTCCCAACACTCCCCCCAAAAAAACAAAGAACTTTCTCTTTTTTTTCTCTTCTTTTTTTTTCTATATGCCTTTTACACAATATTTTTTTCTTTTCTAAAACTTTTTCTAATTTTTAATTTTTACCTTTTTTGAAAGAATTGTTTTCTAGTAACTTTCCCCCCACCCCTTATAATCTTTATTTTAGGGATACATGCGTGTGTGCGTTTATCTTTCTTTTTAATCTTTTTTTTTAAATTTCTTTTTGTATTTTGCTTAGCTCGACTGAACTTCAGATCTTTTTTTTTTCTTTCTTCCTTATCCTTCTCATCTTTTCCTCTCTTGTTTTCTTCTTTAAGGGACTTAATTGTTGTTTTGCACATCCTCAGATAAACCCATAGTTGACTATTAGACCCTATCCCAAATTGTGTACACACTTAATCCACAAGTTTATTACTCAATTCAAAACTTCTGAGACTTAAATTCCTTAATAGCAGTACTACATCTTTATACCTATATAATATTTTAAGTATTTTTATTTTTAAGTTTTTCACATCTCCTTTTTTTCCCTTTCTTTTTGTTCTTGTTTTCTCTCTTTCTACTTTCATCCTATCCAATCTATTTTCTGCTTTGAGACTAAGACTTAGTTAACTCTCCCTGTACCTTCCCACATCACTCTATTCCTATTTTTTACCCACATCTCTCCCTAACCCTAATAATTTCTGGTTTACAAAATTCTTCTTTGCAGTTCATAGCCCATTAATATATAGTTGTTTGATGTTGAATAGAGTTATCTGTTGAACTATATTGTATCTGAAGACTATTGACTGTACAAATTCAGACTTTGGTTGATGCTTGCCTTAAGTTTGTGTTCTAGCACAAAACTTGTGTTACTTTCATCCCAAATGGGTAGAGTAAGCCAGAAAACCACAAGAAAAACGGCAAGTCTGGGTATCTCCACTCCCACTCATAATAATCAGGGGACAGAACAGATACTGAATAATCCAGAGGAGAATTCCCAAATAGCTCTACAAACATTGCTTGCAAACATGATAAATGAAAAGATTGAAAACATACAAAGAACTCTGTATGAACGTGATAGAGAGAGAGGAGGCAAACAACAGGTCAATGCAGGAAAAGTTTGAAAACTTACAAAAGACTCTGTAAGAGCGTGACAGGGAGAGAGAGGAGGCAAACAATTGGTCAATGCAGGAAAAGATTGAAAACCTACAAAGACTCTCTTTGAGCGTGATGGGGGAGAGAGGAGGCAATCCAAAGGTTGATACAGTAATATCATTAGCGTGAGGAAGCAATTCAAAACCTGATACCGGACTTGTGTGAGCAGGTTGAGAATACTCAAATAGAAAGGCAGGAATGACGTGAACAGGCTGAGAACACTCAAAGAGAACTACAAGAATGGCATGAACCGGAGGAAGCTAAGCAAAGAGTAATACAGAAATTGAGAAAGCAGGATGAGAATACACAAAGATCAATAAAGGCATTTATGGGATCCATTAAAAAAGAGCTGAAGGAAGTCAGGGAGACCACAAAGGGAATGCTGAATGGAACCCACCAGAAGGAATGGGAGTCCAAGGAAACTATAGCCAATCAACTAAGTGATTTGAGAATAAACACTGAACACCAAATTAAGGAAGTAAACAAGTCCATACAAGATCTAAAACAAAGCTTGAACAAAGAATTTGATGCCATCAAAGCTGACCAATTAGAAGGAAACGAAATTAAAAAAACAACAACTAGAAAGTCTTGACAGCAGGTTAGACCATGCAGAAGATCGAATCTCGGGGATTGAAGATAGCCTAGATATTATAGAGAAAGAACATACAAACATCCAAGACAAGTCCAAGAAATATGATAGATCTATCAACATTTGGAAGACACCATTAGAAGGCCTAATCTAAGGATAATGGGTGTAGAGGAGCACCTAGAAACAGAAGTTAAAGGTCTAGGAAATTTGTTTAACAGGATCTTAGCAGAGAACTCCCCATACATGCAAAAAGATAGGTCTATTCATATACAAGAAGTTTTAGAACTCCAAATAGACCAGCCATCCCACCGTCACATTATAATCCACACAGGATCAACACAGACCAAGAAAAAGATCCTTAAAGCTGTGAAGGAGAAAAGATTAATCACCTATAAAGGGATACCAATTAGAATCACCTCAGATTTCTCAGCAGCGACAATCAAAGCAAGAAGGGCCTGGAATGATGTATGCCAAGCCCTAAAAACAAACAACTATCAACCAAGAATACTGTACCCAGCTAAACTCTCCTTCATAACTGAAGGCCAAATAAAAACCTTCCATAGCAAAGAAAAATTAAAACAATACATCTCCACCAAACCAGCCCTACAAAAGTTTCTTAAAGATGTCCTACACATAGAAAACCAACAAGACCACAATAAAGGCCAAGAAACTGCACCCAAACTGAGAATCAAAAAACCATAGGAAGAATCCAGTGTTCGAAACCCCCAAGAAGGTGGATAACATGGAAGAAACTCCCAAATACCTGTCAGTGCTATCTCTTAACATTAACTGATTTAACACTCCAATTAAGCAACATAGACTAGTTGTATTAAAAAACAAGATCCTTCTATCTGTTGTCTTCAGGAGTCACATCTTGCCCATAAAAACAAACCCATTTTCAATGTTAAAGGCTGGAGCAAAATCTACCAAGCAAACGGCCCCCATAAACAGGCGGGAGTTGCAATCCTAATATCAGATATAATGGATTTCAAATTAAAATTTGTGAGAAGAGATAAAGAAGGTCGCCACATACTAATTAATGATCTCTCCTTCAAGAGGATATTACAGTTCTAAATATCTATTCGCCAAACAATGGAGCACCCAAATTTATCCAAGAAATACTACTTTCCCTCAAATCCCACATAGATCCAAAGACATTAATTGTTGGGGATT
The DNA here is from genome assembly GCF_024711535.1 of Dipodomys merriami. NCBI lineage: Eukaryota > Metazoa > Chordata > Mammalia > Rodentia > Heteromyidae > Dipodomys > Dipodomys merriami. The sequence goes on from NW_027202554.1 coordinate 29,356, forward strand.
TTAACACACCACTCTCCCCACTAGATAGATCAACTCGGCAAAAACTCAACAGAGAAACCGCAGATCTAAACATCTGCATAAATCAATTATATTTAACAGACATCTACCGAACATTTCACCCAGCAGCATCAGAATGCACGTTTTTCTCAGCAGCACATGGAACATTTTCTAAAATAGACCACATTTTAGGCCACAAAGCAAACTTGTCCACATTCAGAAACATTGAAGTTATACTTTGCATTCTCTCTGACCACAAGGGAATAAAATTAGAACTCAAAACAAAAAGCCACCAAAGAAAGAATGGTAACACATAGAGGCTGAACAACACACTGCTGAATCATGAGTGGGTCATGGAAGAGATTAGAAAGGAAATTCAAATGTTCATGATATTCAACAAAAATGAGCACACAAATTACCAGCTCCTCTGGGACACAGCAAAGGCAGTACTCAGAGGCAAGTTTATACCTCTGAGCTCCTACATCAACAAATTGGAGAGATCTGAAACCAACAATGTAATGAGACATCTGAGCATCCTTGAAAAATAGCAGCAAGACAAACCCCAATCCAGTAGACAGACAGAAATAATCAAAATTAAATCAGAATTAAAAAAACTATAGAAAAAATCAAAAAAACAAAGAGTTGGTTCTTTGAAAAAATTAACAAAATTGACAGACCCTTAGCAAATCTTATCAGAAAAAGAAGAGAACACACCCAAATAAATAAACTCAGAGATGAGAATGGAAACATCACCATGGAAACAACCAAGATTCAGAGCATTATAATGGAATAATTCTAAAAAATTTAAGATAATAAGTTTGAGAACTTGGCAGAAATGGACCTTTTCCTACCAAATATTGTATTGCCAAATCTAAACCAAGATGAGTTAAACCAGCTTAAACGGCCCATATCAAGCACTGAAATAAAAACAGCAATAAGAGACCTCCCAGCTAAGAAAAGTCCAGGACCAGTTGGTTTTACCGCAGAATTCTACATGGCCTTCAAACCAGAGCTCACACCAATACTCCTCCAACTCTTCAATGAAATTGAAAGAGAATGTTCATTACCGAACACATTCTATGAAGCCATCATAACCCTCATCCCAAAACCAGGCAGGGACTCAACAAAGAAAGAGAACTATAGACCGATTTCTTTGATGAACATTGATGCAAAACTTCTCAACAAAATTTTGGCCAATTGACTTCAAAAATTCATCCAAAAATTCATACACCATGATCAAACAGGATTCATTTCAGGCATGCAAAGCTGGCCCAATATATGCAAATCAATTAATATTATTCATCACATCAACAGGACCAAGGATAAGAACCACATGGTTATCTCAATCGATGCACAAAAAGCATTGGACAAGATCCAACACCCCTTTATGATGAAGGTTTTGGAAAAATTAGGAATCATGGAACATTCCTCAAAACAATAAAGGCTGTATATGACAAACCTACAGCCAGCATTATACTTAATGGTGAAAAACTAAAGCCATTTCCTCTTAACTCAGGAACAAGACAAGGATTTCCACTGTCTCCACTTCCATTCAATCTAGTATTAGAATGCCTACCTACAGCAATAAGACAAGATTCAAACTTAAAGGGGATCCAAATAGGGAAAAAAAGACATAAAACTCTCCCTCTTTACAGATGATATGATCTTGTATTTAAAGAATCCCATAGACTCCACTCCCAAATTAGTCAAGCTGATTCAAAACTTTTGCAAAGTATCAGGATAGAAAATTAACCCCCCAAAATCAATGGCTTTTCTGTATGCCAACAATGAGAAAAGTGTGGCTGAAATTAGGAAAGCAACTCCATTTGTAATAGCCCCTCAAAAAATAAAGTACCTAGGAATTAACTTAACCAAAAGAGTGAAGGACCTCTATGATGAAAACTTTAAAATCTTGAAAAAGGAAATGAAAACAGAGCTTAGAAAATGGCAAAAACCTCCCATGCTCCTGGATTGGAAAGATAAACATCGTGAAAATGGCAATACTTCCCCAGGCTATCTACAAATTCAATGTGATACCTATCAAAATTCTAACCACATTCTTCAAGGAAAAAGAAGAGGCAATCCAAAAATTCATAAGGAACAACAAAAGACTCCGAATACCAAATACGCTCCTCAACGTAAAGAACACTGCTGGTGGAATATCAATACCAAATTTAAAACTCGAGTGTAAAGCCATAGTAATCAAAACAGCTTGGTACTGGGATCAGAACAGACCTCAGGACCAATGGAATAGAATTGAAAACCCAGAAATGAACCTACAGATCTATAGCCAACTAATCTTCGATAAGGGAGCTAAAATAATAGAAGGGAAGAAAGTCAGCCTCTTCAGTAAATGGTGCTGGCAAAATTGGTTAACCCCTTGTAGAAAACTAAAAATAGATCCATATATATCACCCTGCACCAGAAACAACTCCAAATGGATCAAAGAACTCGGAGTCAAAGCAGACACTCTGAAAACATTACAGGATGGAATAGGAGAAACCCTAGACCTCCTTGACTCAGGTCGAAATTTTCTGAAAAGAGACCTGGAAACATAACAAATCAAAGAAATGTTCGACAAATAAGATTGGATGAAGTTGCAGACCTTCTTCATGGCAAAGGACATAGCTAGCAAGCTCAATAGAAAGCCCACAGATTGGGAGAAGATTTTCACTAGCCATACAACTGACAAGGATATCATATATAAAATATACTTCTTACTCAAAAAATTAAATCCCCCAACAACAAATCCTCAAAAAAACAACTGCCCAATAAACAAATGGGCTAAAGACTTGAAGAGAAAATTCTGTGAAGAAGAAAGAAGGGTGGCCAGTAGACACATGAAGAAATGCTCAACCTCCCTAGCCGTAAAAGAAATGAAAATCAAAACAACATTTTGATACCACCTCACCCCAGTTAGAATAGCTATAATCAAGAACTCTAACAACAATAGATGCTGGAGGGGATGTGGACAAAAGGGAATCTTACTGCATTGTTGGTGGGAGTGTAAACTTGTTCAACCACGTTGGTAAGCAGTATGGAGGTCCCTCAAAAGACATCACATAGACCTGCCTTATGACCCAGCAATTCCAGGTATTAACATGTTAGCCTGGATCCGAACTTGATTCTAACAACATTTTATTTAAATGGAAGAATCAGAGTATCAATCAGAAGTCTGAGGGTTCCCTAATCAACAAATTTTATCATTCATTGCTTATTTTTGTTTTGGAATTTGAAGGTTAAAGATTACCAGCTCCCATATGCTCTGTTGTAACTGTATTTGATTGCAGTTCTCTACATCATGTATATTCATTTTTCTAATTTTGGGAGGGGAAGGGAAACAACAAAATGCTGAAACAAGGATACAGGTTGACCAATTGTAACAATGAGAAGTACAATACACTATGTTGAAAACGAACTTCACAACGTCTGGGTAGGGGGAAGGAGGAGTTGGGGAAGTAAGGAGGGAAGGGAATATAGGGGGAAAACAAAGGAGGGGGCAACAATGCTCGACAGGAAATGTACTCATTACTGTACTGTAACTGTAACACTTTAACCCCTCTATACAGTTTCTTTACATAAAAAATATTTTTAAAAGATTACCAGGTCATACTTCCACGGTTAACTTGCTATGCACCTTAAATGCTTCATATGGCTCAAAATGGGAAACCATAAAAAAGCAACTTTCAATATATATATTTTTATTGTTGTAACATAGAGATGCCAAATACAGTGCCAAGTGCACAAGAACCCAGATACAGTCATTAACCTCTAGAATTCTGAGTTGTTTTCTTTGGCTGGAAATCTCTTAATTGAATTATGCAAAATATGTGGAAATGTCCTGAAAAATATTCATGGATAAAAACAGTTCTACAAGATCAGGAAAATTTGCACCAAGTCAAAAAGAGGAAAATAAGACAAGAAAAATTCTATTCCTGTTTATATAAAAACTAGGATTGGACATGGGTCTACCAATAGACTGAAGAAGAGAAACAATTATTTAAGTGAGTTGTTATTATAAATGTAATAATATAATGATATACATGGTAAAATAGAACCTGATGATGAGCCATGAACTCTGCCTGGGGAGTTCAAGAAAATCCTTATTGCTCAGTATCATGATACATAGGAAGAGAGAAAACAAATATTCTGTAAAATGAAGAAAATCTTATGAAGTTCAGTAATCTCCAAATATTATGATCAAGAAACGTAAACTATCAGAAACAAGGTAGCAGTGATTTGGAGAGTGAAGTTGGAGAGATTGAAATGACCATATTCCTTGGTATAATGGCACTTTCTTAATATGCACAAGGCCCTGGGTTCAATCCCCAGCACTAAAAAGGATGGAAGGAAAGAGACCAAGAAAGAATTGCAAGGTGGGTCTGGCACCATCATAGAAGTTTTATTCTCTAGCCCTGGATTTCATACTGTTAATTACACATTATTACTGCATGGGAGATTTTAAAAGTACAGTTGCCCAAGTCTCAGCAATTTTTATATGCATGGGTACAGATGTATCAACTACAGCTGATATGACTTGGGGGCACCAGTAAAGCACCCAGGATAGACATATCATGGTAGCACATATGAGTCTAGAACTTGAAGAAAGGTCTGTGAGCCTTTATTTCTGCAGAAAAATAAATGCACATGGTATGTTAGCCTAAGTATGGATATAGAGTACTCTGAGTTTAAATGTACCAATATACCAGCTTTGCAACCTTTGGTAAATTACTTACCTCTTTTGAAGCCTCTGTTTCCTATTTTGGACATGGGAGCCAATGAGACTACAGTGCAAGAGTGTTCATAAAATGTTTTCTGGCTATGTATTTTTAAATTTATTATAACTACCATTAGTTGACTTGATTACATAGTGTGAATGTGCACCAGGTGCTGAGGAGCAAGGCCAAAGACTATGAAGTATCCTGTCTTAGGTCTCTCAGGTACTTGATGTCATTCCTTACACTCCAAAAAAGTCAGAGATGGACAATGGGCAGTTTTAAAACTTTTCTCTATGGAGCCTTAGCATTTTTCAGTAACAAAAGGTCTCTGGAAAGATGGAAAAATAAAATAGAGAAATCAGGGCTGAAAGGTAGCTCAGTGGTAGAGAACTTGCCTTGTATGCCTGAGGCCCTTGGTTCGATTCCTTTGGTTCCATTCCTCAGCAGAAAAAGCTGGAAGTGGGGCTGAAGTTCAAGTGGTAGTGTACTAGTCTACAGTTGTAGAGCTGAGGGACAGTGCACAGGCGCAGAGTTCAGGCCTCACGACAAACAAAAAAACCCCACAAAAACAAAACAAAACAAAAACACAAACAGTCCATTTCAGATGGCTTACTGTTAGCCCTTTAGACCTATGATGACAAATTACCCATTACTGAATTGGTTTTAAACAACAAATTTATTTCTACATTCTGGAGCCTGGAGATATAAGATTGCAATGCCAGCAGTCAGGATTTTTTTCCTTCTGTGTAATGCACTGTATTAACTATCAGAAATAAAATCTTTTTGGTTTTATTTAAATCCCACTCATGAAGGCTTGCCTCTATGACTTAATTACCATCCACATATAAACAAAGGCCCACTTCTGCCTCAAACTGTGATCGTCCTACTTCTGCCTCTCTTATCAACATGTGGCACTAGTTTGTTGTGGATATTGAGGTACCAGTATTCTAATTTCACCATACCAACAGCAAACCTTCTATAACTTCCAGTGTCTAGGTCATAAGTAGTTAGAATTATAAGCATGTACCACTACATCAAAATGAATTTTTCTAAAAAGGAATCTTCAGTAGTTCTGCTAACAAAGAGATATTCAATAACTTCTCTTTAGTCTCCAATTCTGACTCTGGAACTTCTTTCTCATTTTTCTCCTCACTGAAGCTGGCAAGTTTGTGATAACTTCAGTTTGTTAATGCTTTCAAAATATTTCTTTTTAGTCTACATTCTTCATGCCTCATATTCCATAACATAGTGATTTTCCTTATCAAAAATATATGTCTCAGCAAGGAGAGGTGACTGATGCCTACAATCCTAGGTACTCAGGAGGCTGATATGTAAAACTTTAGTTGAAAACCAGCCAAATATTTTCTATCTAAAGGAAACTGGGTGCCTCTTAGTAACATAAAAATCATAATTACATATTTGTTATAATAACATCTAACAAATTTAAAGTTATTAATTTGATAATCTTAATAGAAACAAAGAATTAAACATGAATTCTCTAAGGAAATAAAAGTCATTCATTACAACCCTAACTTGTTTTGGGAGAGAGCTGAAATCTCCTTCAGAAAACATAACCAGGTGCCATTGTCACATTCTCCTTTCTGTCATTATAAAAGATGCTTCAGAGGAAATAGACCTAAATAGATATAAGTCCTGGAACATATCATAAATGCCAGCATTGAATGATAGCTCCATGGTAAGAAAGACAATCTTCACAAATTTTCACGCACCTGAACAACCCATCCTATTGCTTTGCTCTGAGCCTAGATGAGTTTTCCCATTTGTCCTTCTGTGGCACTGCTTCTGTGGCACATGTGTGTCTTTTCCTTTATTCAGCCGATATGGAGTCTTATTTCCCTTGTAAATATTCTGAGAAGATATTGCCAGGCCACAAAAACTATAGATAAAATTTTCATCCCATATTCTCCCCTTACAGTTCTCCTGTTTACTGATCAAAATGGAACAATGATTGCACAGTCATATAAACCAGAGTGAGCAGTATCACACTAGTCATAAAAACCATAGAGGAACAAGTAGAGGAATCATTATCTGCATTTCACCAGTATCAATTGACCTACTGCTCCATTTGTTTAAGTGGGACAACTAATAGATCTTTTTCTAGGTGCCAGTGGTTCACACCAGCAATCCTAGCTACTCAGGAGACTGAGATCTGAAGATTGTGGATCAAAGTGAGCCCAGGATAGAAATTCCATGAGATTCTTACCTCCAATTAACTACCAAAAAGCTGGAAGTGTTACCGTGGCTCAAGTGGTAGCAAAGCAGCTCAGGGACAGCACACAGGCCCCAGAACTAGCACACACACACAAATACAGATGCTTCTACTTTTCCTGGCCATGTTCTTTTTTATAATGCTTCTTTTGGTGAAGATTTTGTAATTCAAATAATCTTGATGCCAATTAATAGCTATGCTGTCTTGGGCTTGTCGTCCTCATCTTCATCTTCCTTGCCTGTACAATGAAGAAAATTCTTTACAAAACTGGTGCAGTAGGCTAATTCAGTCATAATGTAAGTGTGTGAAAGTGTAACCAGGTAAATTGAGGGGATGGGTTGGTAGAGAGAGAGAAGAGTGATTAAATTGGTGACATTGATCAAGATGTACTCACAAAATGACATATTAAATTAAAACTCCTCAAAATAAAAACACTTTTTACACAACTTATGTATAATTTCTTAAGTAGAGTAAAGTGTAACCAATCCATCAGTGCAATCCACACCTCTTAGGAATAGATTGCACGTAGCTGTTTTTTTTTTTTTTTGTAAGAATACAGAACAGAGAAGAGTGGAACATATCATTTCCTGAATAAAACTGGTCAACTCTACCCCAAAGTTACCATCAATATTGATGCTGACATACACCCTTGATTTCATGCAATTAGAGCATATTTCCCCTCCATCCCTCAATCCTGGGTTTGAACTCAGGGCCAAGATTCTGTCCCAGAGCTTCCTCTCACACACACTCCCTCAAAGCTAGTGCTCCAACATTTGAGCCACAGCTCCAATTCTGGCTCTTTCTGGTTAATTGGAGATGAGTCTCATGGGTTGTCCTGCCCAGGCTGACTTCGAATCATAATGCTCAGATCTCAGGCTCAGAATATAGGTGTGAGCCACCAGTGCTCAGCTTGAGAACATACTTTTGCACTGTAATTCTCCTTCCTGAAACCTCACAGCCACAATCTTAGGAGAAAAGATTCAGAGAGCCCCCAATTGAAGAACATTCTACAGAATGACTTGTCCCATACTCCTGAAAAAGGAGAAATGCCATCTCTTTCCCTTTGGTGAAAACAATAGTTGTTAGCTTATTATGACAATAATAATAGATATTATTATATTGCTCACAATATCTATTCCCATCCCCACTGATACCAGGCTTTGTTGTATAACTTACTTTGACAAAGGACATGTGAGAAATGATGACACGTGTCTTTTCTGAGCTTTAGTCCTGTGGTTTACATTCTTTTCTTCCACTGGGAACCACCAGCAGTCAGTAAATCCCAGAATGGACACCATGCTGAGTGGCAGTGGACCTGGAAAAGGCTTGGTAGAATGAGAGAAAGTAATCAAAGTTGTAAACTATTGTGTCATTGTGGTTGGTTTCCCACGGTGAAATTAAGCTCACACTCAGGTCCAGTTCTGGGTAATCTAGGCCTCTTTCTCTCCACTCCCTCACACCCCTTCTCATTTTCTGGATATTTACTTTTCTACCAGTTACTCCTCAGGTGACACCAGTTCCTGAGTCTCCTTATCCAAGAAACTGTTTTTAGGGTTAAACATTTCAACTTCCTATATTACATTTTTTAGGTGTTTCCTCACTTTTTTCTTTCTGGGGTTTTCAGCCAGAAGCTCCCAAGTGTGATGGATCCCGCGGTAAAATCGTTCTGCTGGGGTTGGGAAGGTGGCTCAGTGGTAAAGTGATTGTTTTGCATGCATGAGGACCTAGGTTCAATTCTTCAGCACCACATAAGCAGAAAAAGCCAGAAGTGGTGCTGCAGCTCAAGTGGGAAAGTGTTAGTCTTCAGCTGAAGAGCTGAGGAACAGTGGACATGCTCAGAGGTAAGGCCCCACAACCGACCCCGAAAAAAATCCCTCTGACACATCTCACTTGCTTGCTTTGACTCCCCTCATGTTGGTATACTAAGAGGCCAGAATAAGATGAAGCTCCTGAAACCTCTGGACAGAAAGAGAAACCAACCCATGGGAAGTGAGGGGCGTTTTAGAAGAGATTGTAGCTGAACACAGGCAGGAAGGCTCATGGCTTCAGCCTCAGCTGTCTTCTGAATCACTGCCCAGTTACCAGCTGTGAGTCTTTGCTCCAAAATCAATGTGGCAAATTCTGCATTTTTATTGACTCATATACATACACAGACCTAATTAGCCATCCAGAATGACTTAAAATATATATTTCCTAAATCAGAAAAATCTGTACCAGAGAAAATGGGCAGAAAGAACTTCATTTAATCAGGTTCAATTCATTTTTACATGCTTACTTTAACTGAAAGAACATCAAATTCACCCAGCTTTCACAAAATCAAAACATCCAACCAACTACATTTTACAGGAAGTAAATATTCACAGCACAAATCTGAAGGAGTGGTACTCTCAGAAAATAAGGAATTCGGGTTCAGGACACATGGCAGACATTTCATTTCAGCATCAAGATTAAATTCATTAGCACAGGCTGAAAAAGTTGCTTACTTGGGCTGGGAAGGAGGCTCAGTGGTAGAGAGCTTGCCTTGCATGCCTGAGGCCCTGGGTTCGATTCCTCAGCACCACATAAGCAAAAAAGAAAAAAGCCAGAAGTGGCACTGTGGCTCAAGTGGTAGAGCGCTAGCCTTGAGGTGAAGAGCTAAGAGACCGCGCCCAGGCCCAGAGTTCAGGCACCACGACAGGATCCCCCCCCCCAAAAAAAAGTTGCTTACTCTCAGCATGTAAGCACATATCATTTTTTTCTGATCCTTAATAAAGTAAAAGATGGAAGAGTTTGATATCCTTTCTCAATTTCAATCTTCAAATTCACATTTTCTTCTAAGGGAGTCATTTATCTTACACACCTGAAAATACCGAATATGTCTTCAAAGGAGGGTCTTCTGGGCATCAGGGAGCAAAATAGGAGTGAAACAGGCTACAGGAAGCTGAATTGTTCAAGAATAAAGATGTTTGTAAGTCCATGGAAAGCCTTGATGGCAAGCTATTCTAGTTTGAAAGGGCTTGTCCTTTCCACAACCTAGGTGGTAAGGTGGTTAGATGGGAGGGGAGAAATATCTTAGTTTCAGAAAAAGGCAAATGAATGGTGCATGGGTTTTCTTCTCAGAAGAGAACCTTTAAATAGGATACATTTTTCTCTTCACAAAACAATTATCCAGTAGTCTCCCTCACTGTAATTTCCTTCTGTATTTAGGTACCTGTGCTCAACTGTGCTCTGAAAAGATTAAAAGGAAAAAAAAATCTCATATTTTGAAAGGGATCACATTCACACAATACCTTTTTTGGTTTTTGTGGATGTAAGGTCTCACTGTAAATCTCTCTCATTATTTTCTTGCCTCCACTTTGTTTTCTGGGATTACAGGTGTGCACTTCCACACCTATTTCACATTACTTTTTTTTTACAGTATATTGTTTTAATTCTTCTATTTTATTAGTTACTGTAATTATTGTCTTACTGTACCTAATTTATAACTTAAGCTTTATGGTAGCTATATTTGTCTGAGTAAACGCATAAAATTTTCATCTTGGTATTTATAGGGTGGCTTCCAGAACTGATTGAGTGTACTAAAATCAGTATAGGCTCCAGACTCATGTAGAAAATAGCATAATATGTCATACAAAGTAAGCTACACTTTACATCACTTCAAGGTTATATCTATTACCAACATATATGTAACAGTATGTAAATTGTTGCTATATTGAATGTGAGGGGAAGAATTTTTTCCTGAATATTTTAAATTTCTGGTTGGGTGAACACCTAATGTGCAAATTCTGAATACAGAGGTTACTTCATTGATTTCAGATATCAACTTGGAATGTATATCCGGAGGCTAAGCAGGAACTACTGTAAAGATCAAAAAGAAACTTGAACCTCTTATTTTGACATAATTATTCAAAATAAAATGTGGATAAATGTGATTCTGTACCTCTTCCTTCTCTTCCCCCTCCTCCTCTTTTTCTTTTTCTTCCTCCTCCTCTTTTCCTTTTTCTTCTTCCCCCTCTTTTTCTTTTTCCTCCTCCTCCTCCTCCTCCTCCTCCTCCTCCTCCTCCTCCTCCTCCTCCTCCTCCTCCTCCTCCTCCTCCTCCTCCTCCTCCTCCTCCTCCTTCTTCTTCTTCTTCTTCTTCTTCTTCTTCTTCTTCTTCTTCTTCTTCTTCTTCTTCTTCTTCTTCTTCTTCTTCTTCTTCTTCTTCTTCTTCTTCTTCTTCTTCTTCCTCGCCGTCGTCATCGTGGTCGTCTTCTTCTTTTCTCAGTGCTGAAGATCCAATGCAGGGCCTTCCACATGCTAAGCTTGGTCTCTACCACAGTTTTACATCCCAAGCCTGTAGAGCTTCTGAAAAGGTAGTTTGAGAACTTTACAATGCTTACTAATCAACACCAATTTTCCTTTTCCTTTCTAGGCTCCAAAACAGGGAAAAAGATGTGGGGGGGGGGGGAATACATGAGACAATCATCTAGGGAAAACATTGCTGACTATAACATTTTAATTTTTTGTTTAGTTGGCATTTAAAATATATTGCTATATAATTTAAAGCCTATTTTTAAAATTTCTTCATAGGGACAAAGACCAACTAAATTTTTTTGTCATTTTTATGTATAAAGTTCAAAATTCTGTCTCTATAAGAATCTTTTCAAACATTCTTTTTTTTGTCAGTCATGTGGCTTGATCTCTGTGTTTGAGTGCTGTCCCTCAGCTCTTCAGCTCAAGATAAGTGCTCTACCACTTGAGCTACAATGCCACTTCCTTAAACCATTCTTTTGATATGACTTCTACTATCTCCTTTGAGGCAAAGCTGAAGTCTATATATTAAATATTCTAATTATGATATGCAATAATTAGGAAGGATAAAACAATAGAAATCATGAAAAATATGTCAAACACAATAAAAAGGACAGTTACCCATCAAACACATGCTTATCATCTTGACAGTTGGAGAATAACAGTCTGAGAATTTGCAGAATTCCTGAAAGGACAATATTTGAATTTAAAAGAAAGAGGAAAACACTTAAAATATTGAAAGACAAACATGCACCAATCGGTCTTGCCTATAATCCTAGATGATCAGGAGGCTCATTAATGGCTAAAGTCAAGCAAGAATAAACTAGATAACATCTACTGATAACCTTTCATATTTCAAAAAAGGACAGTATAACAGAAGTGAAAATATATGCAACACATAGAGGGCATATATTTTTAATGCTACAATGTTATATCTACAATGATCCTGTGGCTTAAGTATTTTTATATCATCTAATTCTATATAAATTATATCTGAATAGGATATTTATTTAAAGAACATATGTAAATTAATAGTCAATAGGAGAAGCATATGAAATAAGCTCCTCTTTAGTAACTAAGAAAAAAGAAAATGTGACTAGCATGACCATTATATAAGAAGATGACACAAAATATATTAATGCATTTGTGGAGAAATGGCTATACTCCAAACAGCAGATCAATTTGTATAATACTGCAATCATTTTAGCAAGCAAGTTTTCAAGTCTTCAAAAGGTCAAAGATAATTGTATAGGATCCATGCATTACACTTCTATGAATGTATAGAGAAGTAAAAAACTTGTTTGCACAGGTAATGTAGTTCATTGACAGTACACTGGACCGGTATATGTTAGACCCTAGAAATAATCCGCAAAAACAAATTTTGAAAAGACACGCTATAGAGGATGTATGCTGGACAAATACCTGTAACTGAATTTTATATCTATTTTAATGTCTGTTCTAAAGTTTACACATTTTCTATTTGAAGACATGAAAGTTTGTGAAAATTAGGCTTGAAAATCCCATGATTGTCTAATTCGCTTTCAAACCACTAAAATGTATACAATAAAAAGAGATAATATATTGCATGTGAATTACATGTTAGCAAAAAACTATTGTTAAAAATAATTCACACAAAATTCAGAATATCTAGAAATATTTTTGGTGTTGGCGAAAAACTCTTTGTAAACTACAGTTTTTAAAACGAAGATGTGATTTCTGTTTATTTTGAGTTTATATAGAGATAACTCAATCAAAAATTGTATGTCATATCTGGAATACCTTAAAATTAGGTATCTCTTATTAGTAATTAATAACTTTTTCTGGAAGAAATTTTAGAAATGACAGAAGACACAAATACATGCATCTGAATTTTATGAAAGTCATATGTTACTTGCTCAATCAAATTGCTATTCTCTACTTTGCTAGGAAAAAGTATTCTCAACATAAGAGCCAATAACAATTAAAAGAAACAAAATACACAATCATGGTGATTTATTTGGGAAAATAATAAATGAAATAAAACAATTCCATTTAAGGGCCTCCAATATTAGTGTTTATGAAGATATTTCTGAATGCCAACATCCACTGAATTTTTGGAATTTTAATTTTTACGAACATATGAAAACTAGAACAAGAAAAGAAATAGAGTCTTAGATCAAACTAGCCTTGGAATATTTTTTTGAGGGGGTCCGGTGGTGGGGCCTGAACTCTGGGCCTTGGTGCGATCCCTCAGCTCTTCAGCTCAAGGCTAGCGGACTACAATTTCAGCCATAGTGCCAATTCTGGCTTTTTTCTTTTTGCTTATGTGGTGCTGAGGATTCAAACCCAGGGCTTCATACATGCAAAGCAAGCACTTTCCCACTGAGCCACCTTCCAAGCCCTGGAATAATTTTCTTAATTGTTTTCTTTTTCTTCTTCTTTTTTAAAAAATTTTATTAATAAAATTTTTATTGTGAAAATACCTGCAGAGGAGCTACAATTTCTGTTTTTAAAAGTCTTCAAGCATTTATTTATCTTATTTTATTTTTGATTTTTTCTTACTGTGAAAATACCATACAGAGGAGTTACAATTACATGGGCAAGATAATGAATACATTTCTTATCAAGCATTGTTGCCTATTCTTTGTTTCCCCTTTCCATCCCTTCCCATCCTCCCCCTACCCCCCTCTCAATCCTGCTCCCCTCAAGCAAAGACATGAAGTTCATTTTTGCACATAACGTAATGTACATCTCATTATTGCCACGGATTCACCTGTATCCCTATTTAAACTATTTGTTTTTTCGCTTCTCCTCTACAAATTATACCAACCTACACTACAGTGAAAGCAGGGGTTATACCAGGGGGGAGGTACATACAAAGCAACAAAAAAATAATCTCATAAATGTGTTAGAAACAACCACATGAAAGAAAAAAAAAACATTTGAATACATAACTTAGGGTTCATTTTTCTAACATCAACTTATCTGACCTTTTCTGCTTGACTCAGACATATACTAATTATTGCAAATAAAGGAAACCATGGGACCTAAGTGTCTTTGGGCCTGGCTTACTTCACTTAATATAATTTTCCCAATACTTTTCATTTCCTAACAAATGGAGCAATGTCATTCTTTCTGATGGAGGCATAGAATTCCATTGTGTATATATACCACATTTTCTTGATCCATTCATCTACTGAGGGGCATCAGGGTTGGTTCCATATCTTAGCTATGGTAAATGCTATTGCAATAAACATAGTCGTGCTGTGAGCTTTAGTGTGGCCTTGTTTGTGATCATGTGGGTAAATGCTGGGTCATAGGGGAGCTCTATGTGGAGTCTTTTGAGGAACCTCCTACTGCTTTCCAAAGTGGTTGAACAAATTTACACTCCCACCAACAATGCAGTAAGGTTTCCTTCTGTCCATATCCCCTCCAGCACCTGTGGTTATTAGAATTCTTGATTATAGCCATTTTAACTGGAGTGAGGTGGTATTTCAATGTTGTTTTGATTTGCTTTACTTTTATGACGAGGGAGTTTGAGCATTTCTTCTTGTTTCTATTGGCCATCCTTCTTTCCTCTTCAGAGAAGGTTCTCTTTAAGTCTTTAGCCCAATTATTTATTGGGCAGTTGTTTCTTTGAAGATTGGTTGTTGGTGGATTTAATTTATTGAATTCCAAGTATATTTTAGATATGAGATCCTTGTCTGTTGTACGACTAGTGAAGATCTTCTCCCAATCTGTGGGCTTTCAATTGATCTTGCTAGCTATGTCCTTTGCAATTCAGAAGCTCTGCAATTTCATGCAATCCCATTTTTCCAACCTTTCTTTGATTTGTTGTGTTTCTGGGTCTCTATTAAGAAAATTTCGGCCTGTGCCAAGGAGTCCTAGGGTTTCTCCTATTCCATCCTGTAATGTTTTCAGGGTATCTGACTCCGAGGTCTTTGATCCATTTGGAGTTGATTCTGGTGCAGTGTGATACATAAGGATCTAGCTTAATTTTCTGCAATTAGTTGACCAATTTTGCCAGCACCATTTACTGAAGAGGCTGTATTTCTTCCATTCTACTTTTTTAGCTCCCTTATCAAAAATTAGATGGCTATAAGTCTGTAGGTTCATTTCTGGGTTTTCAATTCTATTCCATTGGTTTGAGGTCTGTTCTTGTGTCAGTACCAATCGGTTTTGATTACTATGGCTTTATAGTAGAGATTGAAATTTGGTATTGATGTTCCTCCAGCACTGTTCTTTCTGTAGAGGATCGTTTTAGCTATTCGGGTCTTTTATTGTTCCATATGAATTTTTGGATTGTCTCTTCTATTTACTTGAAGAATGATGATGGAATATTGATAGGTATTGCATTGAATTTGTAGGCAACCTTGGGAAGTATTGCCATTTTCAGGATTTTGATCTTTCCAATCCAGGTGTATGGGAGTTTTTGCCACTTTCTAAGTTCTGTTTTCATTTCCTTTTTCATGTTTTTAGTTAAGTTAATTACTAGGTATTTTATTTTTGTAGGGCTATTACAAATGGAGTTGCTTTCCTAAATTCAGCCACACTTTTCTCATTGTTGGCATATAGAAAAGCCATTGGTTTTTGAGGGTTATTTTTATACCCTGCTACTCTGCCAAAATTTTGAATCAGCTTGAGTAATTTGGGAGTGGATTTTGTGGGATTCTTTAAATACGAGATCATGTCATTTACAAAGAGGGGAGTTTTAATTCTTCTTTGCCTATCTGGATCCCGTTTATGTTTGCATCTTGTCTTATTGATGTAGCTAGGCATTCCAATACTAGGTGGAAGAGCACTAGAGCCAATGGACAACCTTGTCTTCTACCTGAGTTAAGAGGAAATTGCTTTAGTTTTTCACGATTCAATATAATGCTTGCTGCAGGTTTGCCTTATACAGCCTTTAGTGTACTGAAGAATGTTCCATGGATTCCTAATTTTTACAGAACCTTCATCATAAAGGGGTGTTTGATCTTGTCCAATAGTTTTTCTGCATCTATTGAAATACCCATGTGGTTCTTTTCCTTGCTCCTTTTGAAGTGATGAATTATATTAATTGATTTGTGTATATTGAACCAGCTTTGCATACCTGAAATGAATCCTGTTCGATTGTGGTGGATGGTTTTTTGGATGAATTGTTGAAGTCGATTGGCTAAAATTTTGTTGAGAAATTTTGCATCAATATTCACCAAAGAAATGGGTCTACAAAAAAAAAAAGAAATGGATCTACAGTTCTCTTTCTTTGATGAGTCCCTGCCTGGTTTTGGGATGAGGGTTATTGTAAAGCACATGGGCAGCAAAGATGGCGCTGAGAGTGAGTTAAATGGGCACAGCCCAATTTGCTTTACATTCAGTGCATAACCAGCCCGAGGAAGCTTAAGTACATGATAAGATGTGACCTTGACAGTGATTGGTTCCTTCTCCTCCACTGCCATGCCACTCGCTGCTCTTTTTTTTTTTTTTTTTTTTTTGCTTTAAAAAGTGCTTGCTCTGTGTTAATAAATGAGTTTTCCTGCTTGACTTGACTCCTCGCTGGGTCTGATTGTCTCTCAGGCTAAGGGAGGCTGAGGAACGTGATAGCATCCGTGTTACCTTTCCTCAGACCCCATACATCTTTTGTGGGATGGACAAAGACCGGACATCTGGCGTCCAACTTGGGGCTTGAAAGGAAAAGATACTGGCTGAGACTAAATGCTCTCAGGGTAAGTGAAACCCTTAGTATATGTAATGCTATCTCACAGAAAAAGGAGTAAGAGGCAACATTAGGACTAGAAGGAGTAAAGGAGGACTTGAGAATTGAGAAGGAACAAGAATGGGTCAAATTTGATGGAGAACACACTGAAATAAGCACAGTGGAATTCAAAACGAGGGTGAAAGATACTCCCTCTGACTCAGGTGCTCCTGATGGTTCTAAGCACCCTCCCTATTCCTCCTATTGGGGAGGAGGTACGGCACCCCACTCGACCCTCAAGAGGCACCTGCAAGACCCGTATCCCTACTGACCTTCTGTGGATGGACCTAGGCCGTGGGAAGTAACCTACTCGGAGGCCTACCTTAGAAGGGAAGGGCCAATTGAGAGCCTGGACCCTAGGCCACAGGATTCGCTTCCCCAAGCATATCTGGTCAATCTGGCACCAGGATCTAACAGGCCCTGGGAATGGTATCCATGGAAAGCTAAGGATCTTAATGAGCTCTACAAGGAAGTAGTGGAGTATGGCCCAAACTCTCCTTGGGCCCAGAACTTTTTACAGGATATTTCTTATTACCCATGTGTCCTTAAGCACTGACTGCCTGTGACCAAAGCTGTCCTAAACTGTTCAGTTTATTAAATGATGTGCTTTCTTTAAGGAGGAATGCAGAGTATGAGCAAAGAATATATGGCAGGCTCAACCCAAGATATCTATTACTTATGCCATGTTAACAGGGATGGGGGAAGGGTACTCCACTGGAGTCAAACAGGCCACAATACCTGGCCCCTACCATGACCAGGTGAGGCAGGCAGGACATGCCGCGTGGTACAAACTGGACGATGGGCCTACTGATTCCCCCATAGCAGGAGTAAAACAAAAACCTGGTGAGCCTCTAGCTGAGTTTGTAGACTGGGTCCAACAGAGCGTTCACCACAAGCTGCCAGCAGGTAACTTCTGAGATCAGTTCGTAAAGCTACTTGTCTGGGAAGGAATGAATGAAGACCATCGCATGGCCTGCACGCGATTGACAGAGAGTTCCTTGAGCAGATGGGTGGTGGCCTTGCAGGATGTGGGAATGCAACAGCAACAGTCCCAATCATTAGCTTTAGCTTTACAGGATCAGACATCTGCAATGACTGAGTCTATTACCAGGTACTGGCAGCCCAAGGCCGAGGAACTCCAAGACCATCGGGGAGAGGGATTTGTTTTAAATGAGGGCAGGAGGGACACTTTAAGATGGACTGTTTACAACAATCCCTGCCAACAGGGGAGGGAGGGGGCACACTGCCCCCTACACCCTGTCCCGGGGACAGGGAGGGATACTGTTGGAAAAACGATTGTGGATCCAAGTTTAATTTACATGAGAAGTCCTATTTGGGTGTAGCAATGGCCATTAACCAAACCTAAACTTATAGCCCTATACCTTATGGTGGGGGAACAGATAAACCTTGGGCACATATGCCCTACTCTGAGTCCTTGGAACATACCCATATTTGTTATTAAAAAGCCTCTGAGGCTTGGCATATGCTCCAAGATCTATGTTAGGTAAATGAAAGGATGGAGTTAGTAGGAACGCCCCTAAGAGGCATGCCCTGGACTTCCACTATACCTTCAGAATATACCTTAGTTTTGATTGATATTAAAGATTTTTTTATATCCCCCTGCATCCAGATGACTGTGAGAAGTTTTCTTTCTCCATCCCTTTTCTTAATTTTCCCAGCCTGATCAGAGGTTTGAACGGATGGTGCTGCCACAGGGAATGGCTAATAGCCCAGCCTTTTGCCAACACTACTTGGCCACACTTTTAGGGCCTGTGATAGGTTTAGAATACCTACGTTGCTTATGCCTACATGGATGATATAATTCTGGGGCACCAAGACCCCGGACACCTGGAGGGCCTTCTGGCCCAGGTTCTCACCATATTAAAAAAGGGGGGTTTCACCATAGCACTCAATAAAATTCAAAATGTACCTCCTTTTAAAATGCTTGGGTCCCACCTTACCTTGACTAAGGCCAGTCCCCTTAAGCCTTTGCCAGATATTCCAGGCTCTCTAACCTTAATCCAACTTCAGAGTCTTTTAGGGGAAATCAATTGGATGTTGCCATGGGTTTCTGTCCCTAAAGATAGTCTTGTGCCCTTATTTGCCCAACTAAAAGACAAGATGCCCCAAGAATTTATTACAATTACAGAAAGCCATCAGGCAATATTTTTACAGTTCCATAGCTTTGTTTACCATTAATATTTTAAATTTTTCAAAAAGGGCAACTGAATCCAGATTTCAGAAGCACTGAGGACAAATAAACTCTAAGCCCCAAGTAAAAGTCAGCTAAAGGACCCCCTGACACAACAATGGAGAAGACCTGACAACCTAGTTACTATGGGCAGGGGATTTGGATGCATATTTTTCCAATATGGGAGACAACACCCATTTGGATACCTTCGAGGAACCTTAAGTTTTTATCCATTTCCTCTATACAGGAGGATGTTCAAGGATAAACTAACCAACAAGAAAAGAAAAACAGCTATGGTGGCCTAGGCTTGAGTTTAAAAGAGGAAAGCCAGAAAGATAACCATTAACCATCCCCAAGGGCAACCAGCCCTTGAGAAGCCTTGTGTTCTCTAACAATTGTAGATGGTGATACTCTAGCTGTTAGCTTTCCTGACACTCCCAGTCCTTGCAATGGCCCTACGGAATCTGCATCAACCTCAACGGGTGACCTGGGCAGTGATCAGCACTGGCAATGCAGAGATCATCAGTAGCACCACAAGAGAAGCTGTCCCTTAGACCTGGTGGCCTGACCTTCATTTTGATCACCACCCTATGTCATTATGTACAGACTGAATAATATTTCTGTAGGAACTAATTTTTTTAATGTTACCTGCTTTAATTGTCCTTTTACTAATTGCTTGTATAATGGCATTATTGAATCCATAGGTATTGTTAAACAATCACCTTTTGTTATGCTTCCAGTTTAGACCTTTTTCAACCCCACAGGCAAATAGCTGGATTAGAACAAGCTCCACCTCTGGACTCTGAAGTGGCAAAGACTGCTATCCCATTCTTGATTATGAAAAAACTGCTAATGACATTTCTTGGCCTGATAATGCTTTTGCTGATAATGCAATGCTTTCCTTGCATTCTACGTGCACTACAAAACTCTTATGAGCTTAGCCAGCCAGTTACATAAGATCAAGCTCAAAGGAAATGAATTTCCCTCTAGAGGAATTGCAACCAGAGACCGGTAAGTGGGGGTGTCAGTCTGACCAACCAAAGACAGGGCCTTCAGCTTCACTGTGAAGAAGTTCCTGATGACGGAGAAGGCAGACAAGGCAATCCACCCAACCTAAGACAGGTGGATTCGCTTTTTTAAACAAAGAAGGGGGAGAAGTTGGGAGGCTTTGGGAGCTGAGAGTAAAGCTCAAAGGTCCTCTTGACCCCTGTGCTCGCTTAAAGGCACGTACAAGGAACTGGCTTACTTAAAAGACACCAGGTGCCAAGGATTACTTTGCTACGTCTGCAGTTTGTTTTATATTTTCATATTTTTCTGGACTATAATAGAATAGCCTATGTGTGGGGGCCCACGAGGATGCACCGTGCTCCCATATTCTGAAGAGAATGACCTTACAAGATACTGACTTTTTTATATATGCCCAGGAACTAATTGAACTGCTTTGGACATTTCTAACTGTGGTGGGACTGATGTTTATTACTGTGCTAGGTGGGCATTTGAGGTAACTGGGACAGGCTCTTGGATCATGCACGAGGGCCCTCGCTATCCTTTTCTGGTGAATCAGGCCCCCCAGACTTTCCTCGAACCCCCAGGGTGGCCAATGCTATTCTTACCAATCTAATCCTGTTAAAATAACCATTACAGTGGAGGGAAAAGGATAACTAATTGGGAGGTGGGTCTGCCATTAAAACAAAAAAGGGGGAATCTGTAGAGCACATGGGCACCAAAGATGGCTCTGAGAGGGAGTTGAGTGGGCAGAGCCCAATTTGGTTTACGTTCAGTGTGTAACCAGCCCGTGGAAACTTAGGTGCATGATAGGGTGTGACCTTGACAGTGATTGGTTCCTTCTCCTCCACTGCCATGCTGCTTTTCTTTTTTTGCTTTAAAAAGGGCCTGCTCTGTGTTAATAAATGAGTTTTCCTGCTTGACTTGACTAACCGCTGGGTCTCCTTATCTCATGGGCTAAGGGAGGCTGGGTAACAGGCTAGTGGCTGCATTACCTTTCCTTGGCCCCCATCCATCATTCGTGGGACGGACGAACGAAGACCCGACAGGTTATGATGGTTTCATAGAATGAGTTCGGTAGTGAACTTTCTTTTTCAATTTCATTGAAGAGTTGGAGGAGTATTTGTGTGAGCTCTGCTTTGAATGCCTTGTAGAATTCAGCTGTAAAACCATCTGGTCCTGGGCTTTTCTTGGGAGGACTCTAATTGCTGTTTCTACTTCAATACTTGATATGGTCCTGTTAAAATGATTTAACTCATCTTGGTTTAGTTTCGGCATGTCAATATTTGCTAGGAAAAGGTCCATTTCTGCCACGTTCTCAAATTTATTAGTATAAAGTTTTCAGAAGTATTCCCTTATAATGTTCTGAATCTCGGTTGTTTCTCTGGTTATGTTTCTATTCTAATCTCTGAGTTTATTTATTTGGGTTGTTCTCTTCTTTTTCTGATAAGGTTTGCTAAGGGTCTGTCAATTTTGTTAATTTTTTCGAAGAACCAACTGTTTTTTTTGTTGATTCTTTTTATGGTTTTTTGTGGATTCTAATTCATTTAATTCTGATTTAATTTTTATTATTTCTTTCCTTCTACTGCATTGGGGTTTATATTGCTGCTCTTATTTAAGGAGGCTCAGATGCCTTATTAAACCGTTGGTTTCAGATCTTTCCAATTTGTTGATGTAGCAACTCAGAGCTATAAACTTGCCTCTGAGTACTGCCTTTGCTGTGTCCCAGAGGAGCTGGTAATTTGTGTGTTCATTTTTGTTGAATATCATGAACATTTGAATTTCCTTTCTAATCTCTTCCATGACCCACTCGTGATTCAGCAGCGTGTTGCTCAGCCTCCATGTGTTACAGGACTTTCTTTGGTGGATTTTGGTGTTGAGTTCTAATTTTATTCCCTTGTGGTCTGAGAGAATGCAAGGTATAAGTTCAATGTTTTTGAATTTGGACAAGTTTGCTTTGTGGCCTAAAATGTGGACTACTTTGGAAAATGTTCCATGTGTTGCTGAGAAAAACATGTATTCTCATCCTGCTGGGTGAAATATTTGTTAGATGTCTGTTAAATCTAGTTGATCTATACAGTTGTTTAGATATGCGATTTCTCGAGTTGATCTATCTAGTGGGGAAAGTGGTGTGTTAAAGTCCCCAACAATTAAAGTCTTTGGATCTATGTGGGATATGAGGAAAAGTAGTGTTTCTTGGATAAATTTAGGTGCTCCGTTGTTTGTTTAATAGGTATTTGCAATTGGAATATTCCCATACAGGAGATATCCCTTAATTATTAGTATGTAGCGACCTTCTTTATCACTTCTTACTAATTTTAATTTGAAGTCTATTTTATCTGATATTAGCATTGCAACTCCTGCCTGTTTATGGGGACCGTTTACTTGGTAGATTTGGTTCCAGCCTTTCATGTTGAAAATGTGCTTGTTTTTATGGGCAAGTTGTGACTCCTGAAGGGAACAGATAGAAGGATCTTGCTTTTTAATCCAACTGGGCAGTCTATGTTGCTTAATTGGAGAGTTAAGTCCATTAAGGTCGACAGATAGGACTTAGAGGTGTTTGAGAGTTTCTGCCATTTTATGCAGCTTCTTGGGGGCTGCAGCAACTGGGTTCTTCCTATGGTTCTTGGATTCTCAGATTGGGTCTGGTTTCTTGGCATTTATTGTGGTCTTGTTGGTTTTCTCTGTGTAGGAAATCATTAAGAATCTTTTGTAGGGCTGGTGTGGTGGAGATATATTGTTTCAGTTGTTCTTTCATATGGAAGTTTTTAGTTTACCTTCGGTTATGAAGGAGAGGTAAGCTGGGTACAGTATTCTTGGTTGATAGTTGTTTGTCTGTAGTGCATGACATACATCATTCCAGGCTCTTCTTGCTTTGTTTGCCTTTGCTGAGAATTCTGAGGTGATTCTAATTGATTTCCCTTTATAGGTGATTCATCTTTTCTCCTTGACAGCTTTAAGGATCTTTTCCTTGGTCTGAATAGATCCAGTGTGTATTATAATGTGACAGTGGGATGTCCTATTCTGGTCTGGTCTATTTGAAGTCCTAAAACTTATTGTATCTGAATAGGTCTACCTTTTTTCATGTTTGGGAAGTTCTCTGCTAGGATCCTGTTAAACAAATTTCCTAGACCATTAACTTCTCTTTTTAAGTGCTCCTCTCCACCCAGTATCCTCAGATTAGGCCTTCTGATGGTGTCTTCCAAATGTTGAGTGGATCTATCACATTTCTTGGATTTGTCTTGGATGGTTATGTGTTTTTTCTCTATAATATCCATGCTGTCTTCAATCCCCAAGATTCAATCTTCTGAATGTTCTAACCTACTCTCAAGACTTTCTACTTTTTTTCGTTTCTTTCTAGTTGGTTGGCTTTGGTGGCTTCAAATTCTTTGTTGGAGCTTTGCTTTAGATCTTGTATGGACTTCTTTACTTCCTTAATTTGGTGTTCAGTGTTTATTCTCAAATCACTTAGTTGATTGGTTATGGTTTCCTTGGACTCCCATTCTTTCTGCTGGGTTCCATTCAGCATTCTCTTTGTGGAATCCTTGAGTTCTTTCAGTTCTCCATTTATGGACTCCATGAATGCCTTTAATGATCTTTGTGTATTCTCATCCTACTCTTGCAATTCCTCTATTATTCTTTGATTAGCTTCCTCTGGTTCATGCGATCCCAGTAGCTCTCTTTGACTCATTTCAGCCTGTTATTTATTTATTTCTGTTTGAGTGCTCTCAAGCTGCTCATGCAATTCCTGTATCAGTCTTGAGTAGCTTCCTCATGCTCATAATATTCCTGTATTGGCCTTTCTTTTGCCTCCTCTCTCTCCCTATCATGCTCATACAGAGTCCTTTGCAGGTTTTCAATGTTTTCATTTACCATGTTTTCCAGTAGTGTTTGTAGAGCTTTTAGGGAGCTCTCGTCTGGATTATTAATTATCTGTTCTGTCCACTGATTATCATGATTGGGAGTTGAGATACTCGGATTTGCCATTTTTCTTGTGTTTTTCTGCTTGTCTTGCCCATTTGGGATGAAAGTAACACTTTTGTGCTAGATCACTATCTTAAGGTAATCATCAACCAATGTCTGTAGTTGCTAAGTGATAGTCTGCAGATACACTCTAGTTCAACAGATATATCTATTCAACATCAAAAACTATGTATTAATGGGTTAAGAACCGCAAAGAAGAATTTGGCAAACCAGAAATTATTAGGTTTTGGGTGAGATATGGGTAAAAATAGGGACAGAAAGGATATGGAAAGGCAGAGGGTGAGTTAACTAAGTCCTAATCTCAAAGTGGGAAATAGGTTGGATAGATTGATAGTAGAGAGAGAGAAAATAAAAGAAGAGAACGATATAAAAAGAGACAAGAAAAAATAGAAAAACAAATATTAAAAATTAAAAAGTGAAACACTTAAAAACTTAAAAATTATGCAAAATTAAAAATGTAATAATCACAGAAGAATGTGGATAGGATGCGATAAGGGTACGGATAAAAAGGAGATGTGGAAAAATTAAAAAATGCTTAAAATATTATATAAATATAAAGAGGCAGTACTACTATTAATGAATTTAAGTCTAAATGGTTTTGAATTGAGAAATACCTTTCCGGATTAAGTGTGTACACAATGTGGAATAAGATCTAATAATTTACTACGGGTATATATGAGGATGAGCAGAAGAACAATTAAGTCATGCAAAGAGGAACAAAAGAGAAGAAAAGGTGAAAAGAATGAAAAGGAAAGAAAAAAGGATCAAAAGGTCAGTAGCTCTAAACAAAAAAGAAAAAAAGAAAAGAAAGAAAAAAAAGAAGAGAGAAAAAAGCACACACTTATACCCTTAAAATAAAAATTATAAGAGGAAGAAAAAAAGTTAATAGAAAACAATTTTTTAAAAGCTCAATATTAAATTTTTTTTAAAGTTTTAGGAAAAAAATTTTGATAAAAGGTACAAGAAATTTCTTTGATTTTTTTCTGGGGAATGGGAAGATCCTGTATCTCCCTTGTGTCCTTAACCTGTCTCTAGTTGGAGTCTCTGGTCTGCTTGTGGTGTTTGATTTTGCTGTGGCTTGGTTGGTTTCCTAAGTCGGTTAATATGAGCAGGGAGAAAAATGCTCTGCTTACCCAGGATTTTTTGATCCTCCTCCCAGGCTAGTTCAATGGGCAGGAGATCTGCTTTGAGTATCACAAAAGAGGGAGATGGCTGTTTCTTCTAGGTTAGAGATGCTGTGATGAGGCAATGTTCTGGGTAGAGTTGAGGCCTTTCAGCAAACTGTAGTTTTTCCCTGAGGGGCTAGCTTCTGAGTCATCACAGAGCCAAGCCTGGAGCCTTTTTCAGGGTTTATATTTAGTGTATTTCGATTGATTTTCAAGGCTGCTGTAGGGAGGAGCAGCCTCTCTCTCTGTGTACCCAGTGAAGAAATCCACTCCTGGGGCTTGCGGCCTGTGCTGGGTGACTTTTCCCTGGGTGGAGCTGAGCCTAACAGGTCAGGTTAGGTTCCTGTGACCTGCTAAATTACTCTTGTTTTCTTCCAATGCCTGAGTTGGAACTAGCTGCTCAGCCAGGCCTTTGTCAGTATCAAAGATGGAGATCTCTGGTAGTGGGGAAGGGAGGGGTGGCCTTCCCTCCTCTGATCCCTGAGAAGTAGTGAGGATGTCAAGCTTCTACTCATGCCAGAATCTTGGTTCCTGTATCGTCTCTGGTCTGCCAACTGCAGGATGATGATATCTGCTCCTTGTCAGTTCTTGCTGGTGTTGAATAGAATCTGCTCACCTGCTGCCTCTGCCTCTGGTGCCTTCGTCCCTGACTTTCTCTGTTGCACGTATGGCGGCTACAGTCGCCGCCACTGCCGCCACAGATTCTACAGCAGCTGCGGCAGCTGGCAAGTGCTCAGATCTGTCTCCTTGCCTGTATTTTCCCGCTCTGGCCTAACTCTCTGTCCTGTGATGGCACACTTGGTGTGATTCTCTGGCTTAGAACTGTTCACTGGAACAGAAAACCTGCTTTCTATGTGCGAGCTTGTTTAGCCTCCAGCTTCTCCTCCGCCGTCATCCCGGAACTCCCTCTAATATTTCAATAGAAAGTAGAGTTTATTAATTTCAAGGGAATTTTAGATATACACATGATATTGTAGTAACGTTTATAGAATATTACTTGAAAAAATTCTGTTCAAACTCTTAAATATTTGTGTGTAATGACAGGGAGAGAGGAAGATAATTCATACTGGTTAGGAATTTGCAATGCCTCAAAAATATATTCAATAAATTGTTATAAGCACATAGTCAAGCTACCTGATATGGCTTAGTTTTTTTTGTTTGTTTCTTAATTTATTCAATATTTTAACATGAATGCATGCACAGTGGTAACATTAAAATTATTAATCAAAATATAAATATTGCAAAATCATAGACAGGTATCATATGTTCAATAGTTAGCACTTATGATTCTAATAATAATTTTGATGAAGATGATGATGACCACAGTGTAGCCTGATAATGACAAAGTTGTGATTGAAAAAGAAAAATTTTTAGATATCTTTTAAGCCAGATTTCCCACATTGAATACATAGTACTAAAAAGCAATGGATTAATACAATAAGAATAACAAGAGGAGAATTTCAATATCAAGAAATACAATCACATAAACAGGTGAGAGACTAAAAACCCTTATGTTATTTTTTCAGTCTCTCTAAATATACTCACTTTTCTTGGTACTATTGTTTTCTTATAAATAAAATCGTTTATTTGCACATGTTGATTATCCCACATAGATAAAATATAATAAGCTGAATGCTTTCTATTAGAAATGATCTTGTTTGTTCTAGCCTTGGGAATTTAGGAGAAAGCCTTTCACTACCCACATAGCTATTGGCTTAGTTATATATCCCTAGAAGTTAACAACACATGCCTCAAGCATGCTTCACTCATTAGGCAGAAATCCATGATCAGTTTTAGTTTTCATCCAGTTAACTGGAGAATATCTATTTATAAATTTATTAAGCACACTTGCCAACAAATAAAGCAATAAGAAAAATTTTGATGGACTAAGATGTAGTTTTCAACTTCGTGTGATTAGTTCAAATACCATTCACATAAAGACATTATTCATTAACCAATGTTTTCCAATGACATATTCTTCAATATAGCTGTAAACACATGACACAATTTACATAATGCCACTTACATATCTGGAGTTACCTTAAAAAGACTCGGTCCTTAGAGCCAGGAGGAAAATTTATTTTTATTTCTGCATGAAACAATTTGTGACTTTATACCAATAAACTGAATTTGACTCTTTCCTATTTTTGTAAGCTAGAGGGAAAACGTAAGGACGCTTCACTTTTCTTTTTTTTTTGCTCTAGAAGTCAACAAATATATTTTTCAATACTTCTGGTAGATTACATCCATTTACCGATGAGAAATGTAAGGCCAGTAGCCAATGTAATGAGTAAATAATGATAATAGAATTTATGTCTGAGCTCTTCACTCTGTGTACTTACAAGCAGAAGTAATTTGGTGATGGAAAGGACCAATATGAAATGTCTATGGGGAAAAACATACTTTGTAAAAGGTTGTTTATGTCTAGGTGACCAGTGATGATTACATGAAACAGGCTTATGTCACGAGCATAATAAGGAGTACATAGAAATCATATTAGTGGCAGAAACTCAGAAAATCTTGATCATTCATCTTATCTAATGGGTGGGAGCAGAAGGGTAAGAAGAAATCTAAAGGGTTCTACATCTCTGGCCAGGCAACTCTGTTAGACATATTCTTGGTGATAGGGATTGCAGGTGGAAATGATGAATTTAGGGGAAA
Organism: Dipodomys merriami; assembly: GCF_024711535.1. Classification (NCBI taxonomy): domain Eukaryota; kingdom Metazoa; phylum Chordata; class Mammalia; order Rodentia; family Heteromyidae; genus Dipodomys; species Dipodomys merriami. Next base: position 57,291 of record NW_027202554.1, read on the forward strand.
AAAACTCTGATATTTCCTAAGTTTATATTAAACACATGCAAAGATAGATTTGTTTAGACATTATCAAAATATCCATGACCATGAATATGAAAAAGAATAATAAAATCGGGGGCATTATTAAAGGGAAGAGAAAAGGAAAGTCCTGACACAATTTTGAACATTATGTTTAACAGTGTGGACAAGATTGGAAGAATGAGATAAATAAGGAAACAAGAAAGTAATAAATGCAGATTTACAGAAGTAAAGAAAGGAAAGAAGTTGCAGGAAAAATAGGTCAAAACTGTTACAGAGATATTGAAGGAAATATGCTATTTGGATTTGAAAACTAAAAAGATATAGACAATTTAAATAAGAACAGTGTTTTGGAGATATCTCCATGATGAAATAACCCTGTCAATCAACCTGCCACAAATTCTTACATGTAGGAAGTGCTCTTATAAACTTCAAGCTTTTATTCAATGGAAGAGTTCAGACATTACCCTCACCACTAAAAGATATGGCATTTTGCTTTAATGCCTTTCTTTCATTTTCTCTTACACATTGGCAAGTAATGAAGGATTCTGATGTAAAAATAATACAATGATGACTTGTAATAACACAATATCTAGGATCTAGTGTTAATTTGGATATTTACTAATTAGGTCCAAAATTTATGGATATTTATATTTCTCCTGGTAAACTAATGAGCTCCAAGAAAATGTCCCTAAAGAGCATTTCAATTCTCGTATCACTGTTTGTCTCAAAATACTTTAAATTATACACCCTCTAATGTGGGCATAGGGTTATACTGTGGAACTTTCCCCTTCAGATAGTGAGTACTACCCTATGGCTTAACATGGAGAAAGTACCCTCACACATAGACTGGGTGTGTGCTCACAAGAAGTGGTACTTGAACAAGGGAAAACATGGGACCTATGTTTCTTTGGGGCTGGATTACTTCACTTAGGGATTGCTGGGTCATAGGAGAGCTCTAGGAGTTTTTTGTGGATCCTCCATACAACTTTCCAAAGTGGTTGAACAAGTTTACACTCCCAATAACAATGAAGTAAGGTACCCTTCTGGCCACATCCACTCCAGCATCTGTTATTATTGTTCTTGTCTATGGCCATGGTATCTCCATGTTGTTTTGATTTGCATTTGGGGAGGTCGGGCATTTCTCCATGTGTCTATTGGCAATCCTTCTTTCCTCTTCACAGAATTTTCTCTGTAAGTCTTTAGCCCACTTATTTTTTATTTTTATTTTGAAAATACTGTACAGAGGAGTTACAATTACATGGGCAAGATAATGAGTACATTTCCTATAAAGCATTTTAGCCTCCTCCTTTGTTTCCCCTTCCCGTCCTTTCCCATTCTCTTCCCAACCCCCTAATTCTCATTGCCTCCCCCACGAAAGTTGTAAAGTTCGTTTTTGACATAACGACTTGTACATCTCATTGTTGCAATGTTGCCCACTTATTTATTGGGCAGTTGTTTCTTTGAGGATTTGTTGTTGGGGGATTTAATGTTTTGAGTTCCAGGTATAGTTTACATATGAGAACTTTGTCCATTGTATGGCTAGTGAATATCTTCTCCCAGTAAGTAGGCTTTATATGATCTTGCAAGCTATATCCTTTGCCATGCAGAAACTCTGCAATTTCATGCAATCCCATTTTTCCAAATTTTCTTTCATTTGTTGTGTTTCTGCGTCTCTTTTAACAAACTTTCGGCCTATGCCAAGGAGATCTAATAATGAGTTCAGACCTGTAATGATTTCAGAGTGTCTTCTTTGACTCCGAGGTCCTTGATCCATTTGGATTTGATTCTGGTGCAGGATGACATATATGGATCTATTTTTTATTTTCTACAAGTAATTAACCAATTTTGCCAGCACCATTTACTGTAGAGGCTGTCTTTCTTCCATTCTATTTTTTTTAGCTCCCTTATCAAATATTAGCTGACTATAGGTCTGTTGGTTTATTTCTGGGTTTTCAATTCTATTCCATTGGTCCTGAGGTCTGTTCTTGTGCCAGTACCAAGCTGTTTTGATTATAATGGTTTTGTAGTACTGTTTTAAATTTGATATTGATATTCCTCCAGCACTGTTCTTTCTGTTAAGGATCGTTATAGCTATTAGGGTCTTTTAGTGTTCCATATGAATTTTGGGATTGCCTTTTCTATTTTCTTGAAGAATGAGGATGGAATATTTATAGGTATCACATTGGATTGGTAGATAACCTTGGAAAATGTTGCCATTTTCACGATGTTGATTCTTCCAATACAGGAGCATGGGAGTTTTTTTGCCCATTTCTAAGTTCTGTTTTGATTTCCTTTTTCAAGTTTTTAAAGTTTTCATCATAGACATCCTCCATTTCTTTGGGTATGTTAATTTCTAGGTATTTTATTTTTTATGGGGCTATTACAAATAAAGTTGTTTTCCGGATTTCAGCACGCTTTTCTCAGTGTTGGCATACAGAAATGCCATTGATTTTTGAAGGTTAATTTTATACCCTGCTACTTTACCAATATTTTTAGTCACCTTGAGTAATTTGAGAGTGGAGTCTGTGGGATTCGTCAAATACAAGATCATATCATCTGCAAAGAGGGAGAGTTTTACTTCTTCTTTCCCTTTTTGGATCCCTCTAATCTTTGCATCTTGTTTTATGGTTAAACTAGGCATTTTAATTCTAAATTGAAGAGAAGTGTAGAGAGTGGACATCCTTGTCTCGTTCCTTAGTTAAGAGGAAATGGCTTTAGTTTTTCACCATTAAGTATAATGCTGGCTGTAGTTTTGTCATATAGAGCCTTTGTTGTGCTGAGGAATGTTCCCTGGATTCCTAATTTTTGCAGAATCTGCAACGTAAAGGGGGTGTTGGATCTTGTCAAAACCCTTTTGTGGTTCTTGTCTTTGCTCTTGGTGATATGATGAATTATATTAATTGATTTGCATATATTGAACCAACTTTGCATGAAATGAAACCTGAAATGAATCCTGTTTGATCATGATGTATGATTTTTTTTGGATGAATTGTTGAAGTCAATTGGCCAAAAGTGTGTTGAGAATTCTTGCATTAATGATCATCCAAGAAATGGGTCTGTAGTTCTCTTTCTTTGATGACTCCCTGCCTGGTTTTGGGATGAGGGTTATGATGGCTTCATAGAATGAGTTTGGTAGTGAACTTTCTCTTTCAATTTCATTGAAGATTTGGAGGAGTGTTGGTGTGAGCTCTTCATAAAGGCCTTGTAGAATTCCACTGTAAAACCATCAGGATCTGGGCTTTTGTTAGATGGGAGTACTCTTACTGCTGTTTCTATTTCAATGTTGGATATGGGCCTGTTAAGATGGTTTAACTCATCTTGGTTTAGTTTCGGCATGTCAATATTTGTTAGGAAAAGGTCCATTTCTGCCAAGTTCTCAAACTTATTAGCATAAAGTATTCCCTTATAATGTGCTGAATCTTGGTTGTGTCTCTGGTGATGTTTCCATTGTTATCTCTGAGTTTATTTTGTTGTGTTCTCTTGTTTTTCTGATAAGATTTGCTAAAGTTCTCTCAATTTTCTTAATTTTATCGTTGAATCAACTCTTTCTTTTGTTGATTCTTTCTATGTTTTTTTGGATTCTATTTCTTTAATTCTGATTTAATATTAATTATTTATTTCCATCTACTGGATTGGGTATTATCTTGTTGCTCTTATTCAAGGAGACTCAGATATCTCATTAAATTGTTGGTTTCAGATCTGTAGAAGTTGTTTGGGTTGGAACTCAGAGCTATAAACTTGCCTCTGAGTACTGCCTTTGCTGTGTCCCAGAGTAGCTGGTAATTTGTGTGTTCATCTTTGCTGAATATCATGAATATTTGAATTTCCTTTCTAATGTCTTTCATGACCCACTGGTCATTCCACAGTGTGTTTGGTTATCAGCCTTCATGTGGTACAGGACGTTCTTCGGTGGCTTTTGGTGGTGAGTTCTAATTTTATTCCCTTGTTGTGTGATAATGCAAGGTATAATTTCAATGTTTCTGAATTTGGAAAAGTTTGCTTTGTCACTTAAAATGTGGTCTATTTTGGAAAATGTTTCATGTGCTGCTGAGAAAAACGTGTATTCTGATGCTGCTGGGTGAAATATTCAGTCGATGTCTGATAAATCTAGTTGACATATGCAGTTGTTTAGATCTCTCTGTTTCTCTGTTTCTCTGTTGATTTTTTGCCGAGTTGATCTATCTAGTGGTGAAAGTGGTGTGCTAAAGTCCCAAACAATTAATGTCTTTGGAGCTATGTCAGATTTGAGGGAAAGTAGTGTTTCTTGAATAATTTGGGTGCTTGGTTGTTTGCTGAATAGATAGTTCGAATTGTAATATTCTCGTGAAGGAGATATCCCTTAGTAAGTAGCAACCTTCCTTATCTCTTCTCACTAAATTTAATTGGAAGTCTATTTTATCTGTTATTAGGATTGAAACTTCCACCTGTTAATGGGGGCCTTTTGCTTGGTAGATTTTGTTCCAGCCTTTCACACTGAAAATATGTTCGTTTTTATGAGTAATATGTAACTCCTGAAGGCAGCAGATAGAAGGATCTTGCTTCTTAATCCAACTTGACAGTCTATGTCGCTTAATTGGAGAGTCAATCCGTTAATGTTGAGAGTTTGGTTTGAGACCTGTTTGGGAGTTCCTGCCATTTTATGCCCCTTCTTAGGGGCTACAGCAACTGTGTTCTTCCTATGGTTCTTGGATTCTCAGTTTGGGTGTGGTTTCTTGACCTTTATTGTCATCTTGTTTGTTTTCTATGTGTAGGGGAAGGTGAAGTGTCATGTATAGGGCTTGGTGGATATATATTGTTTCAGTTGTTCTTTGGTATGGAAGGTTTTTATTTGGACTTCGGTTATGAAGTAGAGTATAGGTGGATACAGTATTCTTGGTTGATAGTTGTTTGTTTTTAGGGCATGGCATATGTCATTCCAGGCTCTTCTTGCTGTAATTGTCTCCGCTGAGATATCTGAGGTTATTCTAATTGGTTTCCCTTTGTAAGTGGTTGATCTTTTCTCCCTGACAGCTTTAAGGATTTTTTCCTTGGAATTGATCCTGTGGGGATTATAATGTCACGGTGGGATATCCTGTCCTAGTCTGGTCGATTTGGGGTACTAAATGCTTCTTGAATCTGAATAGGTCTATCTTTCTGCATGTTTGAGAAGTTCTCTGCTTGGAACATGTTAACCAAATTTCCTAGACCATTAACATCTGACTCTAGGTGCTCCTCTATACCCATTATCCTCAAATTAGGCCTTCTGATGGTGTCTTCCAAATGTTGAATAGATCCATCATATTTCTTGGATTTGTCTTGGATAGTTGTATTCTCTTTCTTTATAATAACCTGGCTGTCTTCAATCCCTCAGATTCAATCTTCTGCATGGTCTACCCTGCTCTCAAGACTTTTCACTTTGTTTTTAATTTCTTTTCCTTCTATTTGGTCAGCTTTGATGACTTCAAATTCTTTGTTGGAGCTTTGTTTTAGATCTTATATGAACTTCATTACTTCCGTAATTTGGTTTTATGTTTATTCTCAAATCACTTAGTTCATCGGTTATGGTTTCCTTGGACTCCCATTCATTCTGTAGGGCTCCATTCAACATTCCCTTTCTGGTCTCCCTGACTTCTTTCAGCTGTCTTTTATTGGATTCCATGAATGCCTCTATTTGGTAAGAAAGTTACACCATTTTTGTGCTAGAACACTATTTTAAGGCAGGCATCAACCAAAGTCCTGAGTTGCACAGTCAAAAATCTGGGCCTTTTGTCAGTATCAATTTCTGGGCCTTTGTCGGTATCAAAGATGGAGCTCTCTGATTTCTGAGAAGGAGTGAGGATGTCAGGGTTCTACTCATGCCAGAGTCTTCATTACTGGGCTCTCTGTGGTCTGCGATCTGTAGCATGAATATATCTGTTCGTTGTCAGTTCTTCCTGGTGTTGAGTAGAATACACACACTGTGTCTGGCATCTTTTTGACTGGACTTTCTCTGTAGGCATGGTGGCTCCGGCGCTGATGCTCAGATCTGTTTCCTTGCCTGGATATTCCATCTCTGGCCAAGCTCTCTGTACTGTGATGGCACACTGGGTGTGATTCTCTAGCCTAGCACTGTTGACTGGAACACTAAAACTGTTGTCTACGCAAAAGCTTGTTTAGCCTAGACCTTCTGCCATCTTCCTCCGAACTCTTTAACTTGTGACAATGATCTGCTGTCAGTTATTTTCTTCTTTTCTCCTTCTTTTGCCCTTCCACTTACATAATTTTTATTTAAAGAAACATATTTGAGCTTGTATTTCTAAATTCTTCAAAATTATCTGAATTTCATCACTCTTCTGGCAGCCTCCTATATATTTCTCAAGGGAATATTTTGTCACTATCATTTTTATCCTATATGATATTGGATATCGTTCTGCCTAATTCAGTGCAAGATATAAATTACATTCATCCAGATATTTCAACACTTGTACCACCATAAAATCCTTTCTTATATAGAAATCATGATTTTAGTATTTCTGGGGAGGTGTCATCTGTCATTTTTGATTGACCCTAAGTGATACTTATATGCAAACATGTTTTAAACCAATATGCCATTCATTTTTAAAAATCATGCTAAATAAAATAAGTAAGACTCAAAGAAACAGATTCCATAGTTTCCCTCATTTGTAATAATAAGAAATTTATAGATTAACACTAGCAGATGAGCAGAATGGCTCAAAAGCTTTGTATATAGGACCATACAAGATCATCTTGAGCAAAATGAACACCTAGATATGGAAATAGAGGTTTTTCTTTGTGGTTGTTTTTTTTTTTTTAATGTACTATGTGATTTATTTTTTCTTTTGTGTTTTCCCCTATAGTTTATCCACTGCTGTATTTGATTTCAGTACTGTGTGCATTGCACATGCATTGGTCTTAATTTGACAAAATAAGATGAACAACAAATTGGAGAGACAAAGGACAAAGGGTAAATCAATGCAATAGCAATACTCACAAGACAATATGTTGGAAATTTACATTACAACTTGTGAGGGGTTTGGGGGGAAAGGAAAAGTGTGAGAAAAATGAGGTAGTGGGTAAAATTTTGACATGTTATGTATTCACTACCTTACAATTAATGCAACCCTTGTACATATCACCTTAAAAATAAAATTAAACTAAAAATAAGTTATATAAAGTATAATTTCACTGTATTGCTATAGTAAATATTATTATATGCGCATTACCTTTTTAAAAATGAACACTATTTGGCATCTAAATTGAGTTAATTACACCTTTCTTTATCAGAGGTTCATAAACTTGAATGTTATCCAAATATACAATATTTTCACAATATACCTGCCACAATTTTCAAAAAAGTTAAGTTTAGTATTGTCTGATAGTAAAACAGAAAACAGTTTAATTCTCTGGAAACTCCTAGCTTTTAAAACTGAATAATTGTTAAAAAGACAGAATATATGTGTTCTTCAAATTTCTTACAAATACTAACTAGTCATTTTCAAATTCTCAACATTCCATATCAGAGATATTCAAAGTAGTACCTGTTTGCATGTTATTTAATTCTGCAATAGCTGCAGTTTCTAACGGGGTGTTACATATTGAGAAATCAACAGAAAAAAATAGCCACATACTGGTGGAGGATATAACTACAAAGTACGTGTAATAATTAATTCCTCAAGAATAAACATTTTTTCATCAGAGTAAGCTACTATTTCTGTGACCATCAATCCCAAGCTTTTATGCCATAAAGTCTTCCTAGGCCAACAGTTTCCAATTTGTAAGGTGCACCTTAAAATTCCCTTAATTCACATCATGAATAGCTTATCACTATTGTGAAAAAATACTACACTTGTGTTAATATGATGCCCTTCCTATTGTAGAAAGTACACTACACTAAACTTTGCTGCAACATTTTTCTGATTTCTAGAAATCAGGACACTTGCAAATATTATTTATATTTTTTATCTATCATAGATATTCAGGAGGCTAAGACCAGAAGATTATAGTTCAAAGCCCACCCAGTCAGGAAGATTCTTTAGATTCTTATCTCCCATAAACTTCTCAGGAAAAGCTAGACTCAAGTGGCACTGAGGTTGAAGTTGTAGGGCATGAGCCTTGAGCACAAACCGGCTCAAAGGGAGTGGCCAGGCCCAGAGTTCAAACCTGAGGACAAACCAAAAAATAAAAACCAACTCCAATCCTAGCATTTTTCTCATTGTATAGAGAGGCACGTAATTAAGGAAATTTCTTCCAGTATTACGAATAGATAGAAGAACCAAGACCTCACATAATTACTCTCTTCATACCATGTTACACCACAGCCTCAAAAAATTGCTTGTTCTAAATTTATAAATTAATATCTATTTGTTGGCAATTCTGTCTAGATTATTCACACGATCATTTTATACATGAACTGTTGGAATTATCAATTAACTAAGTTCTAATTATATCTCGCTTGAAAGAATATTTTAAGCAAATAAAATGCCAGATCCATTTGTGAATTTGTCAATTAAAACCTCTACTTAAAATTTTTTTGTAGTATCCTATAGAATATGACATTACAAACAAAACCAAAATATTTATTTTAAATCTAAATTCTAATTTAGCAAGGTCTATAAAGTCCTACATTAGATGACATTTGTATTTTTCCAGGCTTAAACTTTTGTAATCCTTCATAATTTCTTTGAAATCCAACAGAATGATGCTTACTTTTTCAAATTTTTGATTGGGAATCATGAGCCATTTTGCATGTAGGAATGTTGTTTAATGAAGAGAGCATTTAAAACACAACTGAGGATTATATATGAGTTGCATTTCAATAGGAAACTTGCCTTCTCAAAATATAATGACAAAATTAGCCCAAACTTCCAACTGTGTATTCATTTCTTGTTGTTTGGTTTGTTTTATTAGAAAAATTATACTACCTGGTCCAGGGAAGGTATCACTATGTAATCCCACTCTCTAATCTCCTGTCTTAGTCTGAGTGCTAGAATTCCAAGATTTTATCAAATTGCCCTGCCATAGTTTGATAGTTTATTTAATCTAGATAGAAACTAGCAATTCTGAACTTCTCCTATGATCTTATACATTAGACTGACTGCTCAAACCGTTTCTGTACAATTTTCAAAGATGTTCTATCATTTGACACCGGATATGAACATTTTCAGATGCACCTTCAGGGGTCTCTGATTCATTCTTCCATGGATCCAATCCCTTTAATAATGATTACTTGAATTTCTTGTTATCTCTGATCCTTAGGTGTGGAATATTCTCAAACATCTTTGAAGAAATTTCACTTGAGGACTTTCTAATATTAAAAATTATCACTTGATATAGTCTTACTCAGGATATATTTTCTATTGTTTTCTAACATTTCTCCATATTCTGAGAGTTGTTTCATTTGTGCAGGGGTGTTTGCACATATATGTGCCTCTGTGTGTATGTGTATGTTTGTATGTGTGTATGCAAAAGCCTCAGCAACCTTATTCAGCAATCTTGCTCATGACTAGTATTCCATCACTTGAGCTAATGCCTAGTATTCTAGCTATTCAGGAGGCTGAGATATGAGGATTGCAGTTCAAATCCAGTATGAGTCGGAAAGAAAGGTTCTGAGACACTTATCTCCAATTAACCACCAGAAAACTGCAAGTGGCGCTGTGGCTCAAGAAGTAGAGCACTAGCCTTAAGCTGAAGAGTGGAGAGATATTGCCCAAGCCGAGTTCAAACCCTGCCACAAGCATCAAAAAAAAAAAAAATAGAAAAAAAGATAAAAGAAAGGAAAAGAAATAAGATCATGGCCATCAGTTCATTGCTAGTATAATTCCCGCTTTCTCACCATGGACTTTTTTTCCAGTTAAGTTTATGCTCTTATATGTAACTTGCTTTGGAACCAGAATTATTCTTCCATTGTACATTTTACAAATTTGTGTGATAAGCAACCATAATTTAGAGATAGATGAGAGAGTGGCCTCATTGTTCATGTCCCTCTTAGTATTAATTATTTCTCTATGCCACTCCCATAGATCTACATAATGGCCTTGGCTTTCTTGGTTCAATGTTGTCTTATTTGCAGAGTCTTCTATAGTATATTGATCCATTATACTTAAACACAGAACTTTTCTTTCTTTTATTATTCCTATTGTTTCTTCTACTGTTAACTTGTGTACACTTGGGAAATAATGCACAACACACACACAAATAAACTTTTCTGAGAATCTTCTCCCAGTTAAATTTAATTTAAGAGCACTTATGAAATTTGAACTTAATTTACTCCTGGATAATGGTTTCTTTTATGTATTATAGTAAAAATAGTGTACAGAGGGCTTACAGTTACATAAGCAAGGTAATGAGTACATATCCTATTGTTACATCCTCTTTTGTTTTTCCTGTGGTATCCATTCCGTCCCCATCTACCAAATTCCCCCTCCCTTCCCCAAGTAGTAAAGTTCATTTTCTACATAGTGTCTTGTTCATATCGTTGTTACAATAGGTCATTCTGAATCTTTGTTTCAGCATTTTGTTGTTTCTCTTCCCCTCCCCACACTAGAAAAATGTGTATACAAGATGCAGGGCACCAACATCATATCCAGTGAAAACAGGAGTTATATCATGGGGGAAGAACATGGAGGAGAAACGAAAAAACTCACATAATACATTTTAGATACATCAAAAACAATTGCAATAAAGAAAAAAAACAAGTTGTGTCCCTATCTTGGGATTCATTTTACTTAACATCTTATATGGCCATATGTACATGAATAATGTTTTTATAAGCCATTAAAATTTTATATTTTGTATTTACTAAGTTGTCTCTGAAAGGCGTGTTCCCTCATATCCAAAGATGTCTTTAAATTAAGACAATAGTAGGCTCATTTTATGCCAAAACAAAATATAAACACCAATGATATTTTTCCCTAAAAGAAATACTCATAAAAAATCATGAAATTCGGGGGAAGATGGCAGAGGAGAAGCTGAAGGCTAAACAAGCTTTCCCATAGAAAGCATTTTAGTATTCCAGTGAACAGTCTTAGGCTACTGAGTCACACACCAAGTGTGTCATCTCAATACAGAGAGTTTAGACAGAGAGGGAAAATCCAAGCAAGGAAACAGATCTGAACACATGCAGCTAGCCATGGCTGCAGTGGCAGAGTTGGTAGCAGAGACACTTGTAGCAGCCATAACTACAGAGAGAATCTGGGACAAAGGTGCCAGATGTGGCGGGCAAGTGGATTCTACCCAACACAAGCAAGAACTGACAAGGAGCAGATATCTTCATCCTTCAGATCACAGACCAGAAACTGCCAGGAATAAGACTCTGGCATGAGTAGAATCCTGATCTCCTCATTCCTTCTCAGGGAGCAGAGGAGAGAAGGCTGGACATCCCCTACCACTGGAGATCTCCATCTTTGATACTAATAAAGGCCCGGCTGAGCAACTAGCTCCAATTCAGGCCTTGGAAGAAAACCAGAGACATTTAGCAGGTCATAGGAACCTGCTCTGACCTGCCAGGCTCAGCTGTACCCAGGGGGAAATCAACCACCCCAGACAGAGAAAAATCTGCCTCCTGTGGAGTGACTTTCATCACTAGGTAAACAGAGCTGCCCCTCCCTACAGCCTAGACAAACAATTGAAACTCAGTAAACATAAACCCTGATAATGGCTCCAAGCTGGGCTCTCTGAGAGTCTCAGGAGCTAGCCCAGCAAGGCAAAGCTACTGATTTCTGAAAGGACTCAACTCTACCCATAACCTAGTCTCATCACAGCATCTCCAAACTAGAGGAAACTCCCATCTCCTTCTTTTGGGATACTCAAAGCAAATCTACCTCCCACTGAACTAGCATGGGAGGAGGATCACAAACAATGAGTTAGGCAAAGCATTTTTCTGCCTGCTCAAACAAACTGACTTAAGAAAACCATCAAGCCACAGGAAAACCAAACACCAAAAGTAGACCAGAGACTCCACCAAGAGACTAGTTATGGACACAGAAGATACACAATCATCCTATTGCCCCCATTACCCCCCAAAAAAAATCAAAGAACTCTTTTTTAAATTTAATTTAATTTTTTATTGTTAGAATACAGTACAAAGGAGTTACAATTACATGAGCAAGATAACAAGTATATTTCTTATCAAGCATTGTTGCCTCCTTGTTGTTTCCCCTTCCCATCCCTTCCCATACTTCTCCCCTCCCCCTACCCGATCCTCCCCCACCCCCTACCAAAGTTGTTAAGTTCGTTTTTTGACATAATGAATTGTACATCTCATTATTGCAATCAAACAACTCTTACTTGAACTTTTTTAAAAAAATTAATTTTTAAAATTGTTTTCTATTAATCTTATTTTCTTCCCTTAATTTTTATTTTAGGTTTATATGTGTGTGTGTGTGTGTGTGCTTTTAAAATCTCTTTTGATCTTTTGGTCCTTTTTAAATATTCTTTTCATTTTTTTCTATTTCTTTCTTTTTTTGCGTGACTAAATTGCTGTTCTGTTCATTCCCAGATATATACCTGTTGCCGATTATTAGACCTTATACCCCATTGTGTACACACTTAATCCAGAAGTTTATTACTCAATTCACAACCTCTTAGGCTTAAATTCTTTAATAGCAGTATTATATCTTTATATGTATATAATTTTCAAGTAACTAATTTTAAGAATTTTTATTTTTTAGTTTTCATTTCTCCTTTCAATCCATCCCTTCTTCTCATCTTATCCTTTTCTTCTCTCAATATCATTTGTTTAAACTTACATAATTTTTAAGTGTTTCACTACTTAGATTTAAATTTTGGTTTTTCCATTTTTTTCTTGTTCTTTTTTTGTATTCTCTCTCCTATTATTCTATGCAAACTATTACCCTCTCTAAGATTAGGACTTGGTTAAATACCACATTTTCTCGATCCATCCATCTACTGAGGGGCATCTGGGTTGGTTCCATATCTTAGCTATGTTAAATAATGCTGCAATAAATATAGTTGTGCTGGTAGCTTAAGTATGGTCTTGTTTGTGATCATTTGGATAAATGCCCAAATGGAAATTGTTGGGTCATAGGGAAGTTCTAGGTGGAATCTTTTGAGGAACCTTCATACTACTCCAAATTGGTTGAACAAGTTACACTCCCACCAACAATGCAATAAGGTTCCCTTCTGGCCACATCCCCTCAAAGATGGGGTGAGGTAGTATCTAAATGTTGTTTTGATTTGCTTTTCTTTTATGGCTTGGGAGGTTGATCATTTCTTCATGTATCTATTGGCCTTCCTTCTTTCCTTTTCAGAGAAGTTTCTCTTTAAGTATTTAGTCCACTTATTTATTGGGCAGTTGTTTCTTTTAGGATTTGTTGTTGGGGGATTTAATGTTTTGAGTTCCACATATATTTTAGATATGAGACCCTTGTCTATTGCATGGCTAGTGAAGATCTTCTCCCAATGAATGTGCTTTCTATTGATCTTGCCAGCCATGCCCTTTGCCATGCAGAAGCTCTGCAATTTCATACAATCCCATTTGTCCAAACTTTCTTTGATTTTTTGTGCTTCTGGGTCTCTATTAAGAAAATTTCATGGCCTTTGTTGCGGTCTTGTTGGTTTTCTATGTGTAGGACATCTTTAAGAATCTTTTGTAGGGCTGGTTTGGTGGAGATGTATTGTTTCAATTTTTCTTTGCTATGGAAGGTTTTTATTTGGCCTTCAGTTATGAAGGAGAGTTTAGCTGAGTACAGTATTCTTGTTTGATATTTTTTGTTTTTAGGGCATGGCATACATCATTCCAGGAACTCCCAAATACCTCTCAGTACTATCTCTTAACGTTAACGGACTGAACTCTCCAATTAAGCGACATAGACTGTCTAGTTGGATTAAAAAACAAGACCCTTCTATCTGCTGCCTGCAGGAGTCACATCTTGCCCGTAAAAACAAACACATCTTCAATGTTAAAGGCTGGAACAAAATCTACCAAGCAAACGGCCCTCATAAACAGACGGGAGTTGCAATCCTAATATCAGATAAAATAGACTTCAAACTAAAATTCGTGAGAAGAGATAAAGAAGGTCGCTACATACTAATTAAAGGATCTCTCCTTCAGGAGGATATTACAATTCTAAATATCTATTCGCCAAACAATGGAGCACCCAAATTTATCAAAGAAACACTACTTTACCTCAAATCCCATATAGATCCAAAGACATTAATTGTTGGGGATTTTAACACACCACTCTCCCCACTAGATAGATCAACTCGGCAAAAACTCAACAGAGAAACCGCAGATCTAAACAGCTGCATAGATCAACTAGACTTAACAGACATCTACCGAACATTTCACCCAGCAGCATCAGAATACACGTTCTTCTCAGCAGCACATGGAACGTTTTCTAAAATAGACCACATTTTAGGCCACAAAGCAAACTTGTCTAAATTCAGAAACATTGAAGTTATACCTTGCATTCTCTCTGAACACAAGGGAATAAAATTAGCACTCAACACCAAAAGCCACCAAAGAAAGTCTGGTATCACATGGAGGCTGAACAACACACTGCTGAATCATGAGTGGGTCATGGAAGAGATTAGAAAGGAAATTCAAATGTTCATGCTATTCAACAAAAATGAACACACAAATTACCAGCTCCTCTGGGACACAGCAAAGGCAGTACTCCGAGGCAAGTTTATAGCTCTGAGCTCCTACATCAACAAATTGGAAAGATCGGAAACTAACAATTTAATGACACATCTAAACCTCCTTGAAAAAGAGCAGCAAGACAAACCCCAATCCAGTAGACATAAAGAAATAATCAAAATTAAATCAGAATTAAATGAATTAGAATCCAAAAAAACTATAGAAAGAATCAACAAAACAAAGAGTTGGTTCTTTGAAAAACTTAACAAAATTGACAGACCCTTAGCAAATCTAATCAGAAAAAGGAGAGAACACACCCAAATTAATGAACTAAGAGATGAGAATGGAAACATCACCACAGAAACAACCAAGATTCAGAACATTATAAGGGAATACTTCTCAAAACTTTATGCTAATAAGTTTGAGAACTTGAGAGAAATGGACCTTTTCCTAGCAAATATTGACATGCCAAAACTAAACCAAGATGAGTTAAACCAGCTTAACAGGCCCATATCAAGCATTGAAATGGAAACAGCAATAAGAGACCTCCCAGCTAAGAAAAGTCCAGGACCAGATGGTTTTACAGCGGAATTTTACAAGGCCTTCAAAGCAGAGCTCACACCAATACTCCTCCAACTCTTCAATGAAATTGAAAGAGAAAGCTCACTACCCAACACATTCTATGAAGCCATCATAACCCTCATCCCAAAACCAGGCAAGGACTCATCAAAGAAAGAGAACTATAGACCCATTTCTTTGATGGACATTGATGCAAAACTTCTCAACAAAATTTTGGCCAATCGACTTCAACAATTCATCCAAAAAATCATACACCATGATCAAACAGGATTCATTTCAGGGATGCAAAGCTGGTTCAATATACGCAAATCAATTAATATTATTCATCACATCAACAGGAGCAAGAATAAGAACCACATGGTTATCTCAATAGATGCAGAAAAAGCATTTGACAAGATCCAACACCCCTTTATGATGAAGGTTCTGGAAAAATTAGGAATCCGTGGAACATTCCTCAATACAATAAAGGCTGTATATGACAAACCTACAGCCAGCATTATACTCAATGGTGAAAAACTAAAGCCATTTCCTCTTAACTCAGGAACTAGACAAGGATGCCCACTCTCTCCACTTCTCTTCAATCTAGTATTAGAATGCCTAGCTACAGCAATAAGACAAGATGCAGACATAAAGGGGATCCAAATAGGGAAAGAAGAAATAAAACTCTCCCTCTTTGCAGATGACATGATCTTGTATTTAAAAAATGCCATGGACTCCACTCCCAAATTACTCAAGCTGATTCAAAACTTTGGCAAAGTAGCAGGTTATAAAATTAACCCCCAAAAATCAATGGCTTTTCTATATGCCAACAATGAGAAAAGTGTGGCTGAAATTAGGAAAGCAACTCCATTTGTAATAGCCCCACAAAAAATAAAATACCTAGGAATTAACTTAACCAAAGAAGTGAAGGACCTCTATGATGAAAACTTTAAAATCTTGAAAAAAGAAATCAACACAGAACTTAAAAAATGGCAAAACCTCCCATGCTCCTGGATTGGCAGGATTAAAATCTTGAAAATGGCAATACTTCCCAAGGCTATCTACAAATTCAACGTGATACCTATCAAAATTCCACCCTCATTCTTCAAGGAAATAGAGGAGGCAATCCAAAAATTCATATGGAACAATAAAAGACCCTGAATAGCAAAAACGCGCCTCAACGGAAAGAAAACTGCTGGAGGAATATCAATACCAAATTTCAAACTCTACTATAAAGCCATAGTAATCAATACAGCTTGGTATTGGCATAAGAACAGACATCAGGACCAATGGAATAGAATTGAAAACCCAGAAATGAACCTACAGACCTATAGCCATCTAATCTTCGATAAGGAAGCTAAAACAATAGAATGGAAGAAAGACAGCCTCTTCAGTAAATGGTGCTGGCAAAATTGGTTAACTACATGTAGAAAACTAAAGTTAGATCCTTATATATCACCCTGCACCAGAATCAACTCCAAATGGATCAAAGACCTTGAACTCAAAGCAGACACTCTGAAAACATTACAGGATGGAATAGGAGAAACCCTATGTCTCCTTGGCTCAGGCCGAAATTTTCTGAATAGAGACCCAGAAGCACAACAAATCAAAGAAAGATTGGACAAATGGGATTGCATATGGTTGCAGAGCTTCTGCAGGGCAAATGACATAGCTAGCAAGATCAATAGAAAGCCCACCGATTGGGAGAAGATCTTTACTAGCCATACAACGGACAAGGGTCTCATATCTAAAATATACTTGGAACTCAAAAAATTAAACGACCCAACAACAAATTCTCAAAGAAACAACTGCCCAATAAATAAGTTGGCGAAAGACTTAAAGAGAAGCTTCTCTGAAGAAGAAAGATGGATTGCCAATAGACACATGAAGAAATGTTCAACATCCCTAGCCATAAAAGAAATGCAAATCAAAACAACATTGAGATATCACCTCACTTCAGTTAGAACAGCAAAAATCAAGAACTCTAACAACAACAGATGCTGGAGGGGATGTGGACAGAAAGGAACCTTACTTCATTGTTGGTGGGAATATAAACTTGTTCAACCACTTTGGAAAGCAGTATGGAGGTTCCTCAAAAGACTTCTCATAGATCTCCCCTATGATCCAGCAATCCCACTTTTGGGCATTTACCCAAATGTTTACAAACAAGACCACACTAAAGCTACCAGCACAACTATGTTTATTGCAGCATTATTTACCATAGCTAAGATACGAAACCAACCCAGATGCCCCTCAGTAGATGAATGGATCAAGAAAATGTGGTATATATACACAATGGAATTCTATGCCTCCATCAGAAAGAACGACATTTCCCCATTTGTTAGGAAATGGAAAGGCTTGGAATAAATTATATTAAGTGAAGTAAGCCAGGCCCAAAGAAGCATAGGTCCCATGGTTTCCTTTATTCGCAATATCTAGTATAGGTATGAGTCAAGCAGAAAATGTCAGATAATGTGATGTTAGGAAAATGAACCGTTAAATATGTATTTTAATGTTTTCGTGTCTTTCATGCATATGTTTCTAACTCATTTGTAAGATTATTTCTTTGTTGCTTTGTATGTCCCTCCCCCACAGTGTAACCCCCACTTTCACTATATTTGATGTCAATATAACATGTGGAGGAGATGGGGGCAAACAAGTCGTTTAAGGATTCAGGTGGACCTGTTGCAACAATGAGAAGTACAAAATGTCATGTCAAAACCAGCTTTACAATGTCGGTGGGGGGGGGGAGGGTGCATAATTGGGTGGGTGGAGGGGGGAGGCTGGGAAGGGAGGTGAAGGGTAAACAAAGGAGGAGGCTGCAATGCTTGGTAAGAAATGTATGCATTACCCTGCCCATGTAATTGTAGCCCCTCTGTACAGTATGTTCTCAAATAAAATACAATAATATTAAAAAAAAAAAGAAAATTTCAGCCTCTGCAAAGGATACCTATGGTATATCCGACTCTATCCTGTAATGTTTTCAGAGTATCTGCTTTGACTCCGAGGTCTTTGATTCATTTGGAGTTGATTTGGTACAGGATGATATATAAGTATCTAGCTTTAGTTTTCTATGAGTGATTAACCAATTTTGCCAGTACTTTTACTGAAGAGGCTGTCTTTGTTGCATTCTATTTTTTATCTCCTTTATCAAAGATTAGGTGCCTATTGGTCTGTAGGCTTATTTCTGGGTTTTCAATTGTATTCCATTGGTTCTGAGGTCTGTTCTTGTGCCAGTACGAAGCTGTTTTATTTGCTAAGGCTTCATAGTACAGTTTGAAATTTGGTATTGATATTACTTCAGCACTGTTCTTTCTGTAAAGGATTGTTAATGCTATTCATTGCCTTTTATCATTCCATATGACTTTTTGGATTGCCTCTTCTATTTCCGTGAAGAATAAGATTGAAATATTGATAGGTATTGCATCGAATTTGTAGATAGCCTTGGGAAGTATTGCCATTTTCACGATGTTAATCCTTCCAATCCAGGATCAAGGGAGTTTTTTCACTTACTAAGTTCTGTTTTTGATTTCCTTTTTCAGGTTTTTAAAGTTTTCATCATGGAGATTCTTTATTTCTTTGGTTGAGTTAATTCATTGGTATTCTATTTTTTGTGGGGTTATTAAGAATGGAGTTGCTTTTCTGATTTCAGCCACGCTTTTCTCATTGTTGGCATACAGAAAAGCAACTGATTTTTGAGGGTTAATTTTATTCCCTCATACATTGCCATTTTTTGAATCAGCTTGAGTGATTTGGGAGTGGAGTCCATGGGATTCTTTAAATACAAGATCATGTCATCTGCAAAGAGGGAGAGATTTACTTCATCTTTCCCTGTTTGGATCCCTTTTATGTTTTCATCTTTTCTTATTGCTGTAGCTAGGCATGCTAATAGTACATTGAAAAGAAGTGGAGAGAGTGGATGTCCTTGTCTCGTTCCTGAGTTATGAGGAAATGTCTTTACTTTTTGACCATTAAGTATAATGCTGGCTGCAGGTTTGTCATATACAGCCTTTATTTTATTGAGGAATGTTCCCTGGATTCCTAGTTTATCCAGAAACTTCATCATAAAGTAGTGTTAAATAATGGATTTGTGTATATTGAACCAGCTTTGCATCCCTGAACTGAATCCTGTTTCATCATGGTATGTAATTTTTTGGATGAATTGTTGAATTATTTGGCCAAAATTTTGTTGAGTAGTTTGGCATCAATGTTCATCAATGTAATGTGTGTCTAATCCTCTTTCATTGATGATTTTCCTGCCTGGTTTTGGGATGAAGGTTATTATGGCTTCATAGACTTAGTTTGGTTGTGAACTTTCTCTTTCAATTTCATTGAAGAGTTGGAGGAGTATTGGTATGAGCTTTGCTTTGAAAGCCTTGTAGAATTCCGCTGTAAATCCATGTGGTCCTGGGCTTTTCTTAGACAGGAGGTCTCTTACTGCTTTTTCTATTTCAATGTTTGATATGGGCCTGTTTAACTCATTTACTCCTTTTCAGTTGTTGCTGGTGTTGAGTTGAATCTGCTCACCCACTGTGTCTGGTGCATTTTTCCTGGACCCTCTCTGTTGTAGGTATGGCGGGATGACTATGCCCGCCACCAAAGCTGCCTCAGCCATGGCTATAGCAACTGTTCAGATCTGTCTCCTTCCCTGGATTTTCCCTCTCTAGCCAAACTCTGTATTGTGAAGGCACACTTGGTGTGATACTCTAGCCTAGTACTGTTCTCTGGAACACTAAAACTGCTTTCTATGCTAGAGATTGTTTAGTCTCCAGTTTCTCCTCCACTATCTTCCCTCACTTCTCTTAAACATTTTCTTATTACAGGATTATTCTAGATTAGCTATGTTATGATTGATAATGACCAAGATTGACAGAAAGGTGGAGGAAAATTGTCTACACTTCCATGAGGTCCTGACTTGTGTTTCACAAAATGTTATAAAAGCTCTCCATTAGAAATCTAGCAGCTGCATTTCTAAATAGTCTTTGCATGCTTACACTTTCTCATAATGTTTCAATTCAAGTACTACTCCTTAGAGTCCCATACCATTCAATGATGCTGTTATAGATCTTTGTTACATCTTGAAGACTGCTCTTGGTGATTAAATTTGTGCTTTTCAAATTAGCTCTCACAATTCCATCCACAAAATGCAGACAAAAATTATCTGAAATAAATTTGTATCTGTTGATAGTGCATATATTTTATTTTCCATTACAAACATAGAATGTAGTAAAAATTTTCACAGAAATTACACTGCACTAGGTTGTGGGCAGAGTCTAATGAAAATAATATACTGTATTTATGTAGAGAATTTGAGCATCCAAAATTTTAGTATGCTTGTGGTCCTAAAATCAATACCTTACTTACATTGACAAATACCACTTGCTATCAGTACAGTTTTCCTTGTATGTTTTTAATATATATTTCATTGTAAAGATACTGTACAGAGGGGTTACAGTTACATAAGTAAGATAATGAGTACATTTTTGATTGAGCATTTTTACCACCTCCTTTGTTTTTCCCCTACTATTCCTTACCTTCACACATCCATAACACCTCCGTCCACCCCCCTCTAATAGTATCTTGCAAATTTCATTGTTACAATGGGTCAACCTGTATCCTTTCCTTGTATCTTAAATGAAAAAATGCTGGCTTGTTTCATACTGATCTACTTGTGTAGACACACTTAAAAACATTTTCCAAGTCCAAAAGCATATAAATGAAATGCACATCATCTTTTGTCAGTTGTTATAATTGTGTTCAACACATTTGTTGACAGGTTACAAATTATTCTCAAATTTTAATACATAAAAAACTTGCTTTTTTTCTCATTTTCGTGGCAAGGACATCAGCACGACCTCAGTCAACATTTCTCACTTTAGACTTTTCATATGGGTTGGTTAAATTTTGACCTGTGCTCCAGTCTTCTGGGGAGTCACTCATCTGCTTAGGAATTGATGCTGGCTGTTGGAAAAGAGCCCAAGGAATGATGCCATTTAAAGCCTTATAAATTTATTCTTAACAAGGATATTGCCCTACTCCTTTGGCTGTTGGGAATGCCTACAAGATCAAGCAATCCATGGAGAGATGGGAGACACCATACGACCTATACTTATTGAGATTTCCGAGTGACTTGCTATCACTTGTACTGCATTTTTCAAGTCGAATCTCTCTAAACCTACCAGTTGGAAGAGATGAGAGGAGTGGTAAAAGAACTCCTTAAAGACAAATACATCTTCAATACATTTGTTTCCAAACATTCTGTCTAAGGCATATTCAACAACTAGTGAAACTTGTGTTGGCTATATCTATGTGTCTTTCTCCATTTGTGCATGTGTACATGTGTGTACGTATGTGTGTATTTGTGTGTATAGTAACATTATTGTGTACATATGTGGGCCTATAGATACATATATGCATATATAAATAAATATACATATATAAATATATGTGCATATATATATAAATATATATATATATATATATATATCAATCAGGTGTTCAGTGATTTAATTTGCAGTTCCCAGATCATTGTCCTTATCAGAAAGTGTACATGATAAACTGCTCTAAGGATCTGTGCTATATGAGGGGTATCCTTTGTACTCCCTTCCCCCATTACCTTGTTTTTCATCCATGTGAACAACTTCAGCCTACTTTCCATAGGATAGCTTTGTTTTTTTTTTTTTTTTTACTTACTGATAATATAAGAAAAATGTTGTTTGTAAAAGAAAAAGAACTTTTAGGTGCCAGGCTAAAAGTATCTTATCAGTCCCTATGATTCGTATGAGATAAAATTTATAATAGTACTAAAAGTGAAAAGGAATTTCTAGAGCTGTTGTTTTGCCATTTCAAATGGCAAAGCATAATTTCACGTCACTGTTATAACTCTTAAAGAATGCAAGGGTAACTGATGGTCCCTATCATGTTCCCACAAAACCAGTTGATCCTGAAGGATAATAGTAGACCAGAAGAAATTCTAAATAGCAGACATGGAGCATGAAAGAGAAAGAGTAGAAAGGAGAGAGGGTGAAAGAGAGAGAAATATCATATTTAAAGTGCATAACAAATAAACGAGAAGTGTATGAGAATATTCATACTGCTATATTGAGACTCTACCTGTACATTTGAAGGTATTTGATGTATGATAACTCATCAACCTAAAATATAAAGTTATTTTGATAAAAAATAAAAATAACTCAGAAGAAATTATAAATGCAAAAACAGTCTTCACAGAAGCAAACTTTCAGAAATATTTCTTGACTTTGAAAAGGATAAATTGGCTGCAGTTAGTATAAACTTAGAAGTATTACAATTCACAAAAATATAAAAATGTGTTCACATATTTCGTTATATAACCCAAAGCAGAAAGCAAATATTGTTCAGATGATTTTTAAATCAGTTTCTGAGGTGCTGGGAAGGTGGTTCAGTGGTAGAGTGCTTGCCTTGCATGCATGTGGTCCTGGATTTCATTCCTCAGCACGACATAAGCATAAAAAGATGAAAGTGGTGCTGTGGCTCAAGTGGTAGCGCTAGCCTTGAGCTGAAGAGCTGAGGGACAGTACGCAAGACCCAGAGTTCAAGCCCCACAACCAACAAAAACAAAGCAAAAACACAAAACAAAACACAGGTTCTCAATTTTGTGGCCTCAACTCTGTAATACCACTACCTCAGCCTAGGGTTAAGATTTTAGGTGTGGACATTTATCAACACTCCTGATTCAGACTCTACTTGATAAAATTTTTAATCAATATTTTGTTTTTAGTTTTGCTCTTTGTAAATTCACATGCACCTATGAAAAATGGTGTGGCCATCCCAATAACATTTTCAAAGTACCTCTTAATCACGACTCACAAAAAGTTGTATTATATTACAACAAGGAAAAATTCTATAAATAAAGAAAACAATAATTAAATATTAATGATGACTAAAATAAAAAACAAAACAATTACCAGGGTTTTCAGTATTTGAAGTGTACACAGTAGATTTTACTATTTTCTCATATTCCTGTACATTTAAAATTGGATAAAGTTATCAGTAGCCTTTAAATTTACCCACTAAGATTACTATTTATAGTTCATCTCATCATTTGTATGTGGCTTATATTATTATTTGTTCATCAATAACGTATAATGTAAGGGAGCCCTAAAGATTTAACAGAAACTCTGTAATTAAAATCTTAACTCTTCACTCTGCTTCTTTACACAGTCATTGCACCTTCTCATTAGTAAAGTTTCTATAAACTATGAAATGTACATACTTACTCGTACATGCTACCAGAAATATTATATACTTTATTGAAAAATTTTAAGACCTGCCAAACAGTCTTAATTTTGTCATATATAAGCAAATCCCAAAATTAAACATACTTAAAATATTAAAACTTTTAACAAACTTTAACATTTGCTGCAATGAACATTATGACAGGTGCCTTGTGTAGAATAATTGACTTCCTCCTCCTACACATCTCATGAACAACAAATATCTGGAATTATTTGGTTTTTGGCATGTCAACCTTGACTTTATTCTTAAATGTGTGCTTTACGTAAGAAATACATGGTTCTAAAATTTCACAATTCTTTTGAACTTACTTTTTGTTGAATTGTCTTGTTTAAGAAAATTAATTACTCTTTATATATAAAAAATGTTCTGTGCTCAATTTGGCTGCACATACAGTAAAATTGGAACATACAGAGAAGATCAGCATGGTCCCTGCCCAAGGATGACAAGCAAATTAGTGAATCGTTCCATATTTTTACAACAACAGATGCTGGAAGGGATCCTACTGCATTCTTGGTGGGAGTGTAAACTTGTTCATCCACTTTGGAAAGCAGTTTGGAGGTTCCTCAAAAGACTCCACATAGAGCTCCCCTATTACACTGCAATCCCTCTTTTGGGCATTCTCCCAAATGATCATAAACAAGTCCATACTAAAACTACCACCACAACAATGTTTATTGTAGCATAATTTGCCATAGGTAAGATATGGAACCAACCCCGATGCCCCTCAGTAGAAGAATGGATCAAGAAAACGTTGTGAGTGTGTGTGTGTGTGTGTGTGTGTGTGTGTGTGTGTGTGTGTGTGTGTGTGTGTGTGAATGTACACTTACACAACCACTTTGGAAAGCAGTCTGGTGAGTCCTCAGAAAGCTAAATATTGACCTTCCTTATGGCCCACTCATACCACTTCTAGGCATCTATCCTGAACAACAGGTAGCAATATTCAAAGAAACATGCACCTCCTTGTTTATTGCAGCACTGTTCACAATAGCCAGGATATGAAAACAACCCATATGTCCCACCAGAGATGAATGGATCCAAAAACTGTGGTAACTATACACAATGGAATATATTCCTACCATTAGAAAGGACAAAATAATGGCATTAGCAGGGAAATCCATCAAGCTACAGGAAATCATGTTGAGCAAGGTAAGCCAAAGCAAAGAGACAAACAGCACATTTTCTCGGTGATAAGTGGATGTTAAATGCAAAATGTAAGGTGATACGACAAAATTAACAACACTTAAGAAACCAAGGACTTCCACTCATCTGGTTGAATCACTACTAAATAACCCCATTCTGCTGATCATATGTGTACACTGAAGGAAAACCAAGAGGACGACAAAGAACTAGAGGGAATCAGGGAAAAACATACAACAGTGGGATCCATCAGCTGCACTGGACATTGACCAAAATGAACTAAGCAAATCAATGTCATTGAAGGGAAGGAGGGAACAAATGGGAAAGAGGGAATTGCTGACGCTATGGGAAAAAAAGAAATATACATATTTCAAAACAAAAAAGTATACATATGGAAGAAATAACTCTAGTGCAAAGCTCATAGAACTCATAAATGTTGTAGACTATGATAGATAATTTGCTCCATCAAAGTTAGAATATGTATGTGACTTTAACTAAGCATCACTATCCCACAATATTGTTAAATTTGGGAAATTATGTAACCACTTAATCACAATAAAAATATTTGAAAAAATGATGAAGGTGCAAAACTAAGTTGCTCTAAAAAACAAAAAAGGAAAATGCTCTGTGTGTATATGTGTGTACACACACATATACTATATATATATGTATATATATATATATATATATATATATATATATATATATATATAAATTATATGCCTCCATCAGAAAGAATGTCATCGCCCAATTTGTTAGGAAATGGAAAGACTTGGAAAAAATTATATTAACTGATGTAAGCCAAGTCCAAAAAAACATAGGTCCCATGGTATCCCTTATTTGCAATAACTAGTATACGTCTGGGATAAGCAGAAAAGTTGAAAAGCTATGTGTATATGAATAGATAAGTTGATGTTAAGCTAAATGATCCCCAAGATTGAGACACAAGACGTTTTTTCTTTCTTGCTGTTGTTTCTCACATATTTATAATGTATGACGTGATTTTTTTTTGTTTTCATACGTTTCTCCCCAACAGTATAAACCCCGTTTTCACTTTATTTGACGTTGGTGCACCTGCATCTTGTATATACACTTCTCTGATTTAGGGAGGGAAAGGAGAAAACAGCATGCTTAAATAGGAATACAGTTTGACCCATTGTATAACAATAGATGCACAAGATATTACTTTGAAAAATGAACTTTACAATTTAGGCTGGGGACATTGGGTGGGGCTTGGGGGCGTGAGGAGTGTACTTGTGGAGGTGGAAGGGAAGGAATTGTGGAGGAAAAACAAAGGAGGAGTTAGCAATGCTTGATAGGAATTGTACTTATTACTTTGCTCATGTAACTGTAACCTCTCTGTTCAGTATTTTTACAACAAAAATGTATAAAAACGTTTTGAGATGGAAGAGATTATTTTGCCTCTTATACCCATATATATCATTAACAAAGAAATCAATGCAAAACACTGATATGAAGATATTTTGGAAAAGTGAGTGTGTGTGCATTCCTGCGTGTTGGCATGCTCAGAGTTTGAAATCAGGGCTTCAAGGTCTCGCTACGTCTTTCTCTCTCGATTGGTGAGCTACTATATGAACTACATCTCCATTTCTGGCCCTTTGCTAGTTCATTAAAATTTCTGAAAAATAATCTCATGAATTTAGTTTGCCGTGATTGGCTTCCAAATGTTATCCCCAGATCTCAGGCTCCTGAGTAGGTATCCCGAGTAGTTAGGATTACAGGTGTGACAAACCACAAGGCTGTCAGAATAATTTTAAACGTAGAAGAAAGTTTACTTCACAGAGGCCTGTATTATCATCTCCTAGTTTTAAAGCGTTTTGGATTGGTTATATGTGAATTTTTTCATTCTTTAATTCTGAAAATACAGTAAGTGATGATATTTAAAATATTTAGTACTTTTTAAAAAACGATACTGGAATTATGGGACAGAAGAAATTTGCCTCTCTTTGGACCATAATTTATAAGCTCAGCTCTGTGTATGATAACCCAGTGTCACCAACGCAGTCTGTGTTGAAGGCAAATTGTAACAGAAAACAATCAACATGGGCAATAATTGCTATGGTATTATTTCTTGGACAATATGAATATTGAATTGAGTGTATCAGAGAATAGAGAGAATTTAAAGCATTTGTGTATTGCTGAAAGACTTTTGGAAATTTTGACTCAATTTCTTCCTCACTGTGTGTCTTGGGTCACGCACTTAGTGCCTTTAATTACAATTTTTCCCAACACTAAAATGGTAATAACATTAGCATTATAGCAAATGTTATCTTAAGTATAAGAGTCCTTAGAATGATGAACTCTTTTCTCATTCTTGTAGAGGCATTATAAGCTGAGGGGAACTGTATGTGAACTAAATGCCCCAGAAGTTCCACTTTGCTTTACTTTAAAAAAAATTCTGTCTTAATGTTTGAGGATTTGTGTGTGTGTGTGTGTGTGTGTGTGTGTGTGTGTGTGTGTGTGTGTGTGTGTGTCTGTGTGTGTCTGTGTGTGTTTGTGTCTGTGTGTGTGTATGTGTGTGTGCGTTTACAAAGATCAGAACATAACATTTTTCTTCATTTCAAATACATCTTTCAGGTCATTGTAAGTTGTGGCTAATGGGAGCAGTCTCTTGTTATTTTAAGGATGAAACAGAAAAAGATATGTGTACATGTACCACAGTTGCTTTATTAGTGTAATTGAACACTGAACTTCGATTTATATCTTGGCTGTTGTTGTGAATAATGTGAATAACAATGAACTACAGATATATTTACGAGTTACCCAGAGAGAAATAACATGATTGGTGGGTCAGATGATACTTCAACTATGATTTCTTTAGAAAACTGCATACTACTTTCTACAAGGAGAATAATAACCTGTATTTTGACCAAGAGTGTAGAAAATTTCATTTTCTTTACACTCTCACCAACATTATTACCTTTTATTCAAAAGGGAATAAAGGACAAGTTTTTACTATCTTCAGTACACCAGACAGGCTTAAGACTGAAATCCAACCTCCTAAATGCTTGGAATTACAAAACTTTACCACCACACCTGGTTCCTTTGATTTTTTTTTTGATAAGAGTTATAATAGTTATAAAGTAGTATCATAGTAATTTTGAATTACATTTATCTAATGAATTCTGCTCACAAATCATTAAGCCAGCACAGAAGTTTTATTAAACACTACTGTGTAAACCCACTGGTGATATAGAGGGGTTTATGGAAAACATGTCTATTCGAACTTTTGTCCATTTTAATCAAGTTTCTTGTTAATCTCATCTTTAATCTCTCTATACAAAAATAATTAATTCAAGGTAGTAAAAAGGAAAAAATTAAGCAACAGCTAACACTTTTCAATTTTCAATAATATGATATTGCTTAAATCATTTTCTGTTAATGCTTGAGACTATATAACAATTTAGATTCTGTTTTTTAAATGTAATTGCTACTAAGGTGTGTAGATTATGTTTACCATAACACAATTCATGTAATGTGAACATTTGCCATGTAGACAATGCCATCCTTTCCTGAGCTTTCTCCCAGTTTTTGTTTTGTTGTTGTTGTTTGTTTTTGTTTTTGTGCCTAACCATCAGCCTCAACTCAGGATTGGTTGCTGCACCTGAGTTTTTGTAATTAAGGCTACTCTACCTCTGGAGTCCCAGCTCCCCTTATGGCTTTTTGGTTGTTAATTGGAGAGAAGAGTCACAGATTTTCTCACTCCTGCTGTCTTTGCACTGTGATCATCAGCCTCCTAAGTAGCTAGGATTATAGGCCTGAGTCCCCTGTGTCCAGCTACTAACATGTTGGTTTCATGCTTCCCTGGTTGTGTTACAATTTTCCTCGACTTTTGGCACTAATACTACATATTGCCTGGCTCAAATCTGAATTGGTGTAACATCCTTGTATTTTGAGGAAGGCCGGATTAGGAAACTATAGGCCATATGGACATATAAGCTAAACAAATCATTTGTAACATGGCATAAAGACAAGTAAATTTATCGCCAGTTGACTGTGTCCTGTCTTTACTGTTAATTTTGCATGGCCTGTGAATTATGTTAGACACATCCAAATGGCCATTGGCAGAAATAAGGTTTCTCATCCTGTTCTAAAAACAAAACAAAAAGCCACCAAAAAATATTATGTATGAGTCCAGCAATTTCCCCGAATTAGAGACCAATCTGCCCTAGTTTAAGAAAAAATGTTCCTTTATTCAACTGCTGCTACTTTTCCTAACTACAAATATAATGAAATCTGTAGTAGTCTGTAGAATTGTATACCACAGCTGTCATTTTAATTTACAAGAAAGTTAGACTTTAAAATGTTTATTTTTTTTTTTTGACAGTTGTGGGGCGTGGACTCAAGGCCTGGGCACTGTCCCTGAGACTCTGTGCTCAAGTTAGTTAGAATTCTACCAATTGGGCCACAGAGTCACTTCTGTTTTTTTGAGTTGTTAATTGGAGATAAAAGTCTTATGGGGACTTTTCTTCCTGGGCTGGCTTTGAATTGTGATCCTCAGAAATCAGCCTCATGACTAGCTGGGATTACAGGCATGAGAGACTGGCACCTGCCTTCAAATAGTCATTTTTAAAATGAACTGCTTGGTGCTTCTGGCTCACATATATAATCCTAGCTATAGTTAGGATTATAGTTATGAGAAACAAACACTAGGTAAGTGTTGTTCATGATGGTTTGTATTGCCATGTTTTAATTTTTTTGTTTCTTATACTACAATGCTCTTATTTTTATTTTCACCTAGCTGGGGGTGATAAGTGCTAGCCAGTGTTAAACTTTCTTTGGTTGAGATGGAGCCATGTGGATGATTTTTCCTAGAATGGCATGGAATTGAAATCCTCCTGCTCTCAGCTCCACCTGGGCCTGGGATAATAGAAGTATTCCATCACGCATAGCCAGGGGTTGGGGAGCATTGCAAGTAACTCTACACTGGTCTGGAACTGATGTCCTAAATACCTAGCTTTACAGGCAAAACCATGTTCCATTCCATTTCACTTTGAATAGCTTATGTATATACTTAGAGAGTACAATGATAACACACTACATGTTAAATATCTAAAGTAGTCAATATAATTAGCAGGTTTATCTCCTAAAACATTCAAACTAATGTATTTTGATAACCTCCTGACTGTGCTAGCTATTTTGGAATATTCCATAAACAAGAATATACTGACAATGTGCAGAATATTGGAAGTTGATAGGGATAGAGACAAGTTAGACTATGTGTAGTACATCTATATTTATCTATTGCTCCTCTGAAGAATATTATCATATATTCACCATGACAATACACCATATATTCACCATGACAATAATTTTCCTGCAGTGTAGAATTTCCCATTTCATAATCTGCCATCTTTATCTCTTTACATCTTTTTACATTATAAATATGCATGTTTTCCTGTTTATTATAATGATTTGAAATTATTATATGATGGAATTAAAATTTTGTACAGTCTACTGAAATTATCTCATTTTGTTTGGATTTGTGATGCTAAATCATTAATACCATGGTTTCCTGAAATTTATGCTAACAGACTATATCATTAAATTATATTCTAAGTACATCTTATTATTATATTTTTATATAGGGTTCTACTGTTGCTATTTTATGATATAGAATGTTGTGAAGCTAGACTAAAACTTCCAACCCCACTGCCTCCAGGAACACTGTTTTATCACCAGGTTATGGATGCTGATAAGTATAACTCTAACTAATCAGGAGTTTGAGACCTGAGATTTAGTTCAGACAGCCTGAACATGAAATTTTATGAGTCTCTCCTCTCCAGTTCACTACAGAAATCTTGCAGTGGAACTGTGGCACAATTGGTAGATCACTACAGTCACCAGAAAGATACTCAGGCTTGTCATATAGCCCCTGAATTCAAGACCTAAAACATAGATATGCACAACATACCCTCACACACATACACACACACACCAACACACATGTACACACACAGATTCGCTGGCAATGTTGTATCTTAAATTCTTATCCAGAGATTGGGCAACAGCCCAATCATTTGTGAAGGTTTTTTACTGATTATTTTGAAGGAGGAGGATAGTTCACGGGACAAAGATGACAAGACTTTAGTGAGGAATTCTTTATAAACGACTAGCTTATAAAAAAACAGGAATACATTTTTTTATATTTAAACCTTACATAACTTCAACTATAGTGTTTTTCTATAATAATCATTGATTTAGCAGAAGACAATGCAGCACCTCTTCCCTCCCCCCTTCCCCTTTGTCATAAAATATGACAAAAGTATCAAAAATGCTCTCTTATCTTGCAAGAATGTACATCTATAAAAATGTCTGACAATATGAGTATGGTTTATTTTTCAATACTTTTATAATTTTCCCACCTCTAAGTACTTACCTTTTTTACAGATGACAACACACTGGGGCTTCAAGGGTAAACAAGATTAGGAAACAAACAACTAACAAAGTCCTAGGATGTTGATGTCAAAAATAGATGCAAGAAGTACATGGCAGGCTGAGAGGGCCTTGAGAGGCAAAATGATTTCTGCAGGATTAGAGGAATAGTGACAAGGCATGGATCTGACCTAGGAAGTGTTCCTTGAGGTTGAGAGCATGCTGATTCCCAGGCCTACCTGAGGATGTTGGGATTTGACAATGTTCACATGTGTATAGAGTGATATGGGAGGGGAGATTTCAAGCTCCAGTATGTCTTTGGGATGGTCTTATATGAACAAGCAGCTTAGATCATTGGGCTCTGAGAGATGTCACTCTATCTCACAATGGAATAGAATATGGAACTCTGAGAGCCAGGCAACTGTAACTGACAGCTCATGCCAGCTCAAGTGGCCTGTAGCTCAGGAACAAGAAAGATGTTCCTGTGTTGTTTTCAAAGTTCAAGAGACTCAGGTCTTAGGCATGAGAGGTGTGAGTGCCTCACTCAATGCTGCAGACATTGGATAAGTACCAAAACACGAATCCATATTCTCAGGCCTTTTTTATAAGAAGAAACCAAGGAAATCACAAGGCAACTTAGGCCAGGTATAACTATGACAGCTCACAGTACAACCTTCTTCTTGTGTGCTTTTATATGTGTATACTGAGAAAAAATTTATTGTGTACTTTTCAATCCACTCTATTATTCATTTTGAAGTATACTCCCAATTCCATGTTTCAAAAATCCATTCTTTTTACCACCTCAGTGTGACAGTGAGTCAGCCCAAACCCCGAATATGCCTTATAATATAGGGAGCTTGGACTCAGTTTTGTTGGAAATGCTGGTAATGGACCTGGTCCCTGCCTACCAGAAAGGTAATATTTTCTATGTTGGAAATATCCTTCACCACTATAGAGTAGGAGACAATGGAACAGTTGCTGGATATTGTTTAAAAAGTGAGTGTTCTTCTTTCAAACAGGGCTGATGAGACACCCTGGCAGATTATTGGAATAATTTGTACCTCTCTGAGACTGTTTCACTGGGGTCTGATCACAAGAGCTTGTCTTGAGATAAAGAAGTTCACTCCCCGGCTAACTCCTTAGGAGTGGTCTGCCAGAACATTTCATTTGCCTCAGAAGCTAGTGGAGCCTTAGCAGTTTGCTTGCTGAGAGACTAGGATTAAAGGAATGAGTTTGTGGCACCCAACGTCCACCCTCCCCTAGGAAATCACTATCTTGGAGGCTTTTGAAGGAATATAGACAGAAGAAAGAATGCAACTTGAGCTTGAATTCAGGGCCTGAGTGCTGTCCTGTTCGTAGCACTCTGTCATTTGAGCCCCACGTCCAGGTCTGGCCTTTGGACGGTTAATTGAAGTATCTTATAATTTTACAAATTAGACCGTTTCAAATTGTGATCCTCAGATCTCACCCTCCTGGTTAGTAGGATTAGAGGCATGAGCTATTGTGCATTTATTTGGACAGACGCATATAATCATCCTCACAGAATTTCTTTGAAATTGTGTAGACATATCTCCAGTTTTTGTCTGCCATGTTTACATTACTCTATGGGATTTAACCAGTGCCATGTGTGTCCTGTTAGTTCAGAAAAAGGAGAAGCAGAGTTGTTCTCCTTCTCTCCTCCCATTGGTACAGATTCTTCTACCCTAACTGGGAAGAAGATGAACAAGATGAAGAAGAAAGTGGACGTTGGGACAAAGAGAAGTTCTGTCCTTGAAAAATTGGTATGTTTGAGCTTTTTGATTCAAAGTCAACATTCTTCTTTGCACACCAGTTGTGATTTTCACCAGGGGGTTGAGGCTTAGCACTTCAGTGGATAGTAGATTACACATTGTGAATGCGGTTGTTGTTTTGGACTCTCATGGATGACAAGGAAGTCTGTGTATAACAAGTCAGATTCAGTGGGGAAACAAATTTCTCCTCTAGCACAGGGAGAATTTTAGAGAATTGTATTTGAGAAATTGTGAGGAGCATCCTGCTTGCAGGAGTCTCTTCCCACCTCCCAACATGCATGTCCCGCCAGAAAAACGCTATAGGCTCAGGATGTGGAGGGCGGGCTCTCATTTTCCTAGTCTGCCCAAAGCATGGTTTGTTCCACCTTTCCTATGAGAAATATATTGAGTGAAAATACATTTTATTTAAAAGATAAGGAAGCTTCAGAAATATCATTTTGTGATCTTCAAAAATGACTATTTCATCTAACTCATAATAAATTTAAGTTTTCATGATTTTATGACATTTCTATTCAAGCAAGAATTTTAGAGTATTGTATTTGAGAAATTGTGAGGAGCATCCTGCTTGGAGGAGTGTCTTCCCACCTCCCAACATGCATATCTCGCCAGAAAAATGCTATAGGCTCAGGATGTGGAGGGCAGGCTCTCATTTTCCTCATCTGCCCAGAGGATGGTTTGTTCCATCTTTCTATGTGGATGGACTTCTACCATGATGATTTCTATGAGCACAAGTACCATGACACCATGAAAGAACTTACACAGTATGTCAAGCTCAACATGCCCTCTTCAGACTTGCTCTTCTGCTCACATATTCTTCTGAAGCAGCTGAAGGAATGCATGATACTTGAGACCAAGAAAAAGAAGAAGTCCTTGTTTAGATGCCTCAGAGCTGGTGAATACAGATGCAACCTGGGTCTCTAGGTCTGTGCATCATTGGCCAAGAGCCCTCAGTATGCCCCAGCTTGGCAAAATGTACTTTTATTGATATTCTTTGCCAGGTAGTATCTGTTCTCCTTTTGAAAGACCTTGGAAGCAATCACTCATTAGAAACACTCTACCTTCTCATCAGTTTTCAGTCCAAACTCAAGTTCTGCACCTTCCCCCATTAGATCCTCATGAAAGTTTAGTCATACCTTAACTTCTATAGTTCTAAGTCTCCTGAAACTATTTCCATGCTCAGGTTTGCATCACCGTAGAACAACTCCTGCAGAACTCCAGATAAAGAACCCATCAGTGATGTCATCTATGGTGACTGATAGAGATCGGAAGCTATCACTAATTTCAGGAAAGCATGTGAGCATAGAGGGCTTTTTTTTTTTAATTTGTAGGAAGGCCTAAGCAAGTTTTGATTCTTGTGGATATCTCACTGGTTCTGAACACCACATGTGATTCAGGTGCACCTGCACATACAACCAAGGAAGAAGATCATCCAGAATGTATCCCATTGATATTCACAATCCACCTAGATCAGCGCCAAACCAGTCAAAAAGTCTCGTCTTGGTGTGCTGGGTAAATGTGTGCTAAAGGAAAATGTCCCCAGTCTATGTTCAGGAAAACCAATAAGAAAGGTCCAAAATCTAGATTCAGTTGAGGAAAGAGAATCTTTCCTCACAGAATACCCAGACCAATCTGTCCTTCTGCAGGGGATCCAATTTCCAATTAAGAAATTAGAATCTGTCCCTCCCTAGACTCAGCAAGAAAATCCTGTCTTTAATGAGGAAGTAAATCCCTTTGAGGACTCTGAGGCAGAATTTCTGCCTGAAGGCAACTTAGGGGCCAATCTAGATTTAGAGATTCCATTCCCCCTTCCCGGAAAAATCTTTATTTTTCTTTTTGTTCTGATTGTTGTAAAGTGTTAAATCTATTTATTTTTCTAACTTTATTAAAATATCAATGTTTTTGATATATTGTAGATTTATTAATCCTAAATATGTTTCTTTTTAAGCCTACAATCTCAAGCATAGTGCATATGTGTGCTGCTGGGGGGAAAACACAGAGTGACAGGGGGCTGAACAAGAGAGCCTACTGTGTATAAATGGAACTGATAAATGCACAGTGAGCGGAAAAGAAGCCAGGCTATGCCTGGCTGTGGTGATAAGGGGGATAGAAAAGTTTTGGACAGCAGAAAAAATGTCCTAGAAAGCTATTCTCTCAATTGAGACAAATGACACAATACTTATAGTGGTATGTGGGACACTCTTCTAACAGTGAGTTCAAATCTGTATAAATTTTCTTTGTGCTTTGGGTAAATATGGAAGAAAAATTTGGCTCCAATAATACAAAAATCTACTTATGGTTGATCTTTGACAAAATATATAGGAAATATGTATACTGGAAAGTAAAAACCATCATCAATAGAAGAAAGAAGGCTTACATAGATGAACAAACACAAAATCAGGAAGGAAAATAACACAACTAAATCAGTTGTATGTAAATACATGTTATATTCTTGATGTTATATATAGTATATTGTATAATATATAAAATTGAATATGATTTTTCAAACTACAAAGACATTTAAATTTTTAGTCTTGAGTAATTATTTCACAAAATATTAGTGTAAAATATTTTTGGGGAAATACAGCTATAATTTGATTATAATTATATGATTATATTAATATATATTCATGTGTTTCTAGATCTAACACTGATTATAAATATATGAATAAACATATACATGTATTTGTATATATCTGTCTATGAAGAGAATATAATAAAACTGACTACGCTATGTATAAAAATGCAGCTATGAGTTGAGTCCATGAGACTCAGGCCTGTAATCCTAGTGATGTGGGAAGCTGGGTTCTGAGGTTTAGTCGCTCTCACCCCCAAGGCCTTAGATTTTCAGAGGAGGCCTGGGCCCTTCAGTGTAGCAAAGAGACACATATGCAGTGGGACCACACTCCCCAAACCCAGAGGAAAGTCAGTAGAAATCAGGACAAGCCTCTCATGACACTCTACTCAGTTTCTGTACCAAGACATCTGTAGAACATCAGATAAAAAGTAGGCATTCCCTCCAAAAGGATCTAAAAAGAGCCTTCTGAACTATAATCTCTGACTATACTGAGTTAAACCTTATTTCCCTTCCCAAGCTGTAAACACAAAGAAATATGGCAAGGGATCAAGAGAGATGGACAAAGACTTACAAATACAGAAAATTATATACCCTGTTTCAGTAATTCAATGACAAATCACCAAAGCATGTCTTGAATTTTTTTAAAGGAAATGGAAACATATTCTGAGTGTATCAGGAACTGGGTGACAGTTTGGTTGTTGAATTGTTGAATGCACTCCTGGGCAAAGGAGACACGTATATGGAAGAAATCATGTGGGGGTGAATGTCCTCACACAGCTTTACAAAATAATGGCTATAACTTCTATCATGTCACAGCCACCTTTGCCATACAACAAATAGGTGTTAGGCACTGGTTTTGCCCTGAAGTGGGCTCAACAATACCAACAGGCACAAATAATGAGAGGGAATGACTTACTAGCCACCAGACTTCAGCTTGAAGTGCTGTCCTGACCAGAAGCTAGGATAAATTGAACTGGAGAAGGCTGATCTCCATGTAAGACTCCTGAACACTAAGGATTAGGCACTATTATAGGTATTGGAGAAACAGAAGTGAATATGACTCTCTCCTCACCGATTTCATGCTGAAACGAAAACCAGAAATCATAATGGTAATTCCTATATATCAGAGACATGACATGGGTGATTTTGTAGCAACAACTTCACAGTGAGGATGGGAGGAGACAACCCTGAACAAGAGATAGTTGATATGAGAGCCATCATCCAGGCAATTATCTAGGAGAAGGTACTCCAGGCAGTAAGAACAGCAAGTACATTCCCCATTGATGGGAATGGACCTGACTTGCTTCAGAAAAGGAAAACAGCACTGACATGCTTGCTTGTGAAGTAAGAATGGGAATGTACAATGAAGAAAAAAGAGGTCAGGGCTGGGAAAGTGGCTCAGTGGTAGAGCACTTGCCTTGCATGCTCAAGGCCCTGGGTTCGATTCCTCAGCACCACATAAGCAAAAAGAAAAAAAAGCCGGAAGTGGCACTGTGGCTCAAGTGGTAGAGCGCTAGCCTTGAGCTGAAGAGCTGAGGGACAGCGCCCAGGCCCAGAGTTCAGGCCCCACGACCGGACCAAAAAAAAAAAAAAAAAGAGGTCAGAAATGAAGATAGGAATAAATTAGATAGATATGGGATACTGTGGATTAAAAGAAGAAAAGTTTCTGATTTTAGTATAAAACTGACATGACCCACTGGAACCAAAGTGCTAAAATAGCAGTCAGACACATCTGATTCACAGAAAGAATAATTCTAAAATGTGATTCTAGCTGGGCTCTGGTGGCTTACAATTGTCATCCTACTTACTCAGGAGGCTGATATCTGAGGATGAGTTTTAAGGAAGCCCAAAGAAGTAATTTGGTAAGACATGTCCAATTAAACACCAAAAATATGGATATGAAGCTGTGGTTAAACTGGAAGATCACTAGCCTTGAGGAAAAAACTAAGAAACAGCACCCAGTCCTTAGGTCCAAATCCCAGGACGTCAAAAACAAAGAAGCCAACAAATAAAATAAGGTGCTCAGTCATTCATCACTTAGCATTCTAGTTCAATGTATTTGGTATGAGTCTTGGAAATTATATCCTTAGCAAATTCTCTCCCCAGATATTTTGCTTCATTACCAACTTTCAAACCGCTTGCAGCACCAATGTCTCCTCCCAGTTAGCATAGCAGTCAACCATTGCAAATTTGAAGATATATTTTATTAATCATAAGAATTCTAATCATCTTTCCACATACATCTAATGAGAAGTAGCTACATTCCACTATTCTGAATGTTTATAATCCTCCTTTGAATTAATAAGCATTAAAGCTTAAAAATTCTAGAGTGGTTATCAAATTAATTCAATAGTCATCATTCTTCCACCCAATCTTATAACATATGTTTATAAAAGGAGAGACTATTTGAAAGTGTGTACATGATACCTTCTATCTCTAATAATCTCAAGAAATAGGGTTTTACAGAAACATCTGGATTGTTTTGCCAAAGGAAAGGATAAGAGATTTAAATAAGCCACCTAACATCTCAGAAGGAAAATGTATTGGTTTTAGAACAATTTCATAGAACTGTGGAAAACAGTTTCAGAAATGCCAGATGCAAAGGGTATTATTCAAATTACATTATCATGAGGTACAAGCAGTCTGTCTAGATCAACCTTCCAGGGAAAAAAATCAATGAATGAGAAGCAATGCTTCTAAATCAAGCCGGTTGGTGGTGGTTCATGCTTGTTATCCTAGCTACTTAGAAGTCTAAGATGAATGGATTCCAAGTCAAAGCCTGGCCAGGAAAAACCTTCATGTCTGCAACCAGCACACAGGAAACATTAGCTCTGTCCTGAAGCCCAGATGGACGGCCTTTGACAACAGACATCAAGACACACAACAACACGCCTATTTGAAATAGTATCAAATACATTCACATAATATCTCCTGTTTGGGAGATAATGTTTAAAAGATGTATCAAAGACAGTTTAAAAAGGCATTCAAAAAAGGCAGAGTGAAATTGGAAATATGTACTCACTGACTGAAATGTAACTTACTGCCAGAATGATGTTAATGGGGCTAGAGGCCCATTTGGTAACTTATCCACTCACCCATCTTTCCTCACATCTTGTCATCCTGAACAGTGAGGCTTTTGAATGCAAGGAATGTGTGTGAGCAGACAGCTTGTAAAAGTAATAATGAAAAGCTAGGCATTGGAATCTCAGGCCTGTAAAAATAAGTACTCACAACCCTGAGATATGAGGAACTCAGTTCAAAGCCAACTGAGCAAAAAAGACTCTTACCTCCATTTAAACAGTAAATACAGAAAGCTGAGCTGTGCTTCAAATGGTAGAGTGTTAGCATCCCATGAATTCAACCCCAGTATTGTCTCTCATACACAAAATAATCATGATTACACCACAGTATATGCACATGTTGACAAGGGATGTAGATGAATGGGATGATGACATCAATTACCTCACCGTTAGTCTCAAGCATTCTGTACAGCGTAGCCCAGTCTGTGAAAACCCATAGTTGAAATCTTTCCTCAAAATCAGCGGATACATCCTCATTTCCCTCTGCACATTTATATAATGTATACATACATATAAGGGCTATATTTTCTAAATAATTTTCTTTTTTATTGTGAAAATACTGTACAGAGAAATGCATAATCTTACACACATGCTTCAGAATTATGTGCCCTTGTTTAGGTTTCATAGGGAGCACAATATATTCAGCCCCTGGATCATTGTTGTAATCTTAGTTGTTCACAAGGATGGGATCTGAGGATCACAGTTTGATGCCAACCCAAGCTAATAAATCCTCAAATTCTTATATTCAATTAAGTAGAAAAAGCCAGAAGTGGAGATGTGTTTCGAGGGGCACAGTGACAGCATTGAGTAAAGCAATTTAAGCAAGAGCTCCAGACCCTCAGTTCAAGCCTGAGTACTGGCCCACTAGTACTTCACAAGCCAACCTCTCCCAAACACCAACCCAAAATTCTGTCAAAATATTTTGTAACTTATGAAGCAAAATTCAAGGAGGCAACGGAGTCAGGAGTAGTCCTAATATTCCTGTTTAGTCTTTTTGCTCAAAGCTGACACTCTACCACGAGAGCAACATCTCCACTTCTGGATTTTGGTTTCTCAATTGGAGAAATATCTCAGATTTTTCTGCATAGGCTGCTTTAAATCAGGATCCTCTGATTTTTACATCTAAATAGGCAGGTTTTAAAATATGAGCCATAGTTGGATAGCAACTACATTAATATTTTTGCATGTTTGAATGAATTTTAGAGTAAGAGTAAGACATATGTTACTTTTGAGAATGTAGGAAAATAGTAATTAATATTATAGATATTTTAAACCATACAAAGCTGAGAATAGAATGGAGTAAATCAAAATTACCTATGATAGTTTTCAGTCTGTGCACAGAAATGATTGCATTGTTGGAACCCAAGGCCATCAGATAGCTGCTATGCTCATGAGGCCAACTAGTGCTATTAACAAGAATGTGATGTTATTGGATGGCAGAGATCAGCTTCAAGTTCAGAACCTGAAATATTTCTATTGATCTAGAAGTGGAAACACACCAGGACAAGAATGTGTTTAAAAGTGCTGAATGCAAAAACCACAGAGTCCATGGAAGACAGAATAACTCTTTCTACATCTAAAAGAGTATTCTCTCACAAAGAGTCCTGAGCCTAATATGGTGGTCAATGTTTGTAATCTCTGAACATGAGAGGAAGATTTAGCAGTTAGCTTGAGACCAGCCTATGTTTTAGGCCAATAGAAGGACACATAGTAAAATGCTATCTTAAAACAACAACAACAGCAACAACAACAAATGTCCCAATAACTGGGAATGTGGTTAGTGGTAGAGTGCTGGCCTCCCATGCATGAAGCACTTGATTTGATTCCTCAATATGACATAAGCAGAAAAATTGGAATTGGTACTGTGGCTCAATTGGTAGAGTGCTAGTCTGGATCAAAGAAGCTCAGGGAGAGGCCCCTGTGCTGGCAAAATTAAAGAACAACTATAACAACAACCAAATGCAAATGTTGTTTGTTGAAATAAATATGTTGAAGATGTGTTGATGCTCACTAGAAAATTGTGATGTTGCCATTCATAATGAATTTTGTTAGAAAAAAGAAAAATAAATTAATGAAATATTATCTGGCATTAGACAGGACATAGTGAGATCTAAAAATGATTGCTGCCGATGGTGACTTGACACAACTAACATTACAGATACACGTTATAGATTGTAATTTTTTTCTCTTTCTTTACTGTGAACATACTGTACAGAGGGGTTACAATTACATGGGCAAGATAATAAGTACATTTCTTATCAAGCATTGCAGCCTCCTCCTTTGTTTACTCTTCACATCCCTTCCCAGCCTCCCCACCCCAACAAAGTTGTAAACTTCGTTTTTGACATGACAACTTGTACTTGTCATTGTTGCAATGGGTCCATCTGTATCCTTAAACGACTTGTTTTTCTCTTTCTCCTCCACAAATTATACTGACATCAAATATAGTGAAAGCAAGGGTTATACTGTGGGGGAGGGACATACAAAGCAACACAGAAATAACCTTATAAATGATTAGAAACAAATGCATGAAAGAAAAAAGAACATTTAAATACATATCTAATGGTTCATTTTGTTAACATCACATTATCTAACCTTTTCTGCTTGATTCACACATATACTAGATATTGCAAATAAGGGAAATCATGGGACCTATGTTTCTTTGGGCTTGGCTTACTTCACTTAATGTAATTTTTTCCAAGGCTTTCCAATTCCTAAGAAATGGGGCAATGTCATTCACTCTGATGGAGGCCTAGAATTACATTGTGTGTATATACCACATTTTCTTGATCCATTCATCTAC
The DNA here is from genome assembly GCF_024711535.1 of Dipodomys merriami. Classification (NCBI taxonomy): domain Eukaryota; kingdom Metazoa; phylum Chordata; class Mammalia; order Rodentia; family Heteromyidae; genus Dipodomys; species Dipodomys merriami. Next base: position 98,500 of record NW_027202554.1, read on the forward strand.
TGAGAGGCATCTGGGTTGGTTCCATATCTTAGCTATGGTAAATAATTCTGCAATAAACATAGTTGTGCTGGTAGCTTTAGTGTGGTCTTGTTTGTAAACATTTGGGTAAATGCCCAAAAGTGGGATTGATGTGTCATAGGGGAGCTCTATGTGAAGTCTATTGAGGAGCCTCCATACTGCTTTCCAAAGTGGTTGAACAAGTTTACTCTCCCACCAACAATGAAGTGAGGTTCCCTACTGTCCACATCCCCTCCAGCATCTGTTGTTGTTAGAGTTCTTGTTTACAGCCATTCTAACTGGAGTGAGCTGGTATCTAAATGTTGTTTTGATTTGCATATCTTTTATAGCTAGGGAGGTTGAGCATTTCTTCATGTGTCTATTGGCCATCCTTCTTTCTTCTTCAGAGAAGTTTCTCTTCAAGCCTTTAGCCCACTTATTTATTTGGCAGTTGTGTCTTTGAGGATTTGTTGTTGGGGGATTTAATGTTTTGAGTTCCACATATATTTTAGATATGAGACCCTTATCCGTTTTATGACTAGTGAAGATTTTCTCCCAATCTGTGGGCTTTCTATTGATCTTGCTAGCTATGTCCTTTGCCATGCAGAAGCTCTGCAACTTCATGCAATCCCATTTGTCCAATCTTTCTTTGATTTGTTGTGTTTCCAGGTCTCTATTAAGAAAATTTCGGCCTGTTTGGATTCAGGTGGACCTGTTGCAACAATGAGAAGTACAAAATGTCATGTCAAAACCAGCTTTACAATGTCGGTGTGGGGGGGGGGAGGGGGGTATAATTGGGTGGGGGGAGGGGGGTAAAATTGGGTGGGGGGAGGGGGGAGGCGGGGAAGGGAAGTGAAGGGTAAACAAAGGAGGAGGCTGCAATGCTTGGTAAGAAATGTATGCATTATCCTGCCCATGTAATTGTAGCCCCTTTGTGCAGTATGTTCTCAAATAAAATAAAATACAATTTAAAAAAAAAAAAAAGAAAATTTCGGCCTGATCATAGGAGGCCTAGGGTTTGTCCTATTTCATCCTGTAATGTTTTCAGATTGACTGCTTTGACCCCGAGGTCTTTGATCCATTTGGAGTTGATACTGGTGCAGGGTGATATATGAGGATGTAGTTTTAGTTTCTTGGACTTGTCTTGGATGGTTGTATATTCTTTCTCTATAATATCTAGGCTATCTTCAATCCCCGAGATTCGATCTTCTGCATGATCTAACCTGCTGTCAAGACTTTCTACTTTGTTTTTTGTTTCTTTTCCTTCTAATTGGTCAGTTTTGATGGCTTCCAATTCTTTGTTCAAGCTTTGTTTTAGATCTTGTATGGACTTGTTTACTTCCTTGATTTGGTGTTCAGTGTTTATTCTCAAATCACTTAGTTTATTGATTATGGTTTCCTTGGACACCCATTCCATCTGTTGGGTTACATTCAGAATTCCCTTTGTGGTCTCCCTGAATTCCTTCAGCTCTTTGTTAATGGATCCCATGAATGCCTTTAGTGATCTTTGTGTATTCTCATTCTGTTCTCTCAATTTCTGTGTTTCTCTTTGCTTAGCTTCCTCCCGTTCATGCGATTCCTGTAGTTCTCTTTGAGTGTTCTCAGCCTGCTCACGCCATTCTTGTCTTTCTCTTTGAGTATTCTCAAGCTCCTCATACAAATTTTGTATCAGTTTTTGAGTAGCTTCCTCACGCTCATGATATTCCTGTATAAACCTTTGGATTGCCTCCTCTTTCTCCCTCTCATGCTCATACAGAATCCTTTGTAGGTTTTCAATCTTTTCCTGCATTGACCTTTTTTTGCCTCCTCTCTCTCCCTATCACGCTCATACAGAATTCTTTGTATGTTTTCAATCTTTTCATTTATCATGTTTGCCAGCAGTGCTTGTAGAACTATTTGGGAACTCTCCTCTGGATTATTCAGTATCTGTTCTGTCCCCTGATTATCATGCGTGGGAGTGGAGATACCCAGATTTTCCATTTTTCTTGTCGTTTTCCTGCTTACTTTACCCATTTGGGATGAAAGTAACACCAGTTTTGTGCTAGAACACTATCTTAAGGCAAGCATCAACCAAAGTCTGAATTTGCAGTCAATAGTCTACAGATATAATCTAGTTCTATAGATACCTCTATTCAACACCAAACAACTATATATTAATGGGCTATGAACTGCAAAGAAGAATTTGGTAAACCAGAAATTATTAGGTTTAGGGAGAGATGTGGGTGAAAAATAGGAATAGAGTGATGTGGGAAGGTACAGGGAGAGTTAACTAAGTCCTAGTCTCAAAGCAGGAAATAGGTTGGATAGGCTGAAAGTAGAGAGAGAGAAAACAAGAAGAAAGAGAAAGTGAAAAAAAGAGACCAGAAAAAATAGAAAAATAAAAAATAATATCTAGATCAAGAACAAACTATTCAGAGAGCTTGAATATAACGAGAGAAGGGGAGGGATATAAAGGAGATGTGAAAAACTTAAAAATAAAAATACTTAAAATATTATATAGGTAAAAGAAGTAGTACTGCTATTAAGGAATTATAGTCTCAGACGTTTTGAATTGAGTGATAAATTTGTGGATTCTGTGTGTACACAATGGGGGATAGGTTCTTATAGTCAACTACAGGTTTATATGAGGATGTGTAGAACAGTAATTTAGTCCCATAAAGAAGAACAAAAGAGAGGAAAAGGTGAGAAGGATAAGGAAGAAAGAAAAAAAGATCAGAAGTTCAGTCGAGCTAAGCAAAAAAACAAGAAGAAAAAAATAATTTTAAAAGAAGAAAAAAAAAAAAAGAAAGAAAAGCGCACGCATGCATATATCCCTAAAATAAAGATTACAAGAGGAAAAAGTTACTAAAAAACAATTTTTTTTCAAAAAAGGTAAAAATTAACAATTAGAAAAAGTTTTAGAAAAGAAAAAAATTGTTTTTGTTAATGGTATAAAAAAAAAGAAGAGGGGAAAAAAAAGTTCTTTGATTTTTTTGGGAGGGTTGAGAAAAATCCTGTATCTCCCTTGTGTCTGTAATCAGCCTCTGGTTGAAGTCTCTGGTCTGCTTGTGGTCCTGTCGCTTGGTTGGTTTCTTAAGTCAGTTTGTTTGGACAGGCAGAAAAATGCTCTCCTTTACCCAGGATTTTGCGATCCTCCTCCCATTAGTTCAATGGGAGAGGGGTGTGCTTTGAGTATCACAAAAGAGGGAGATGGCTATTTCCTCAAGTTTGGAGATGCTGCGATGAGGCTAGGTTCTAGGTAGAGTTGAGGCCTTTCAGCAAAGAGTAGCTTTTCCTGGGGGCTAGTTTGTGAGAAACTCACAGAGCCCAGCCTGGAGCCACTCTCAGGGTTTCTGTTTACTGGTGTCTAGGCTGCTAAAGGGAGGGGCAGCCTCTGGCTCTGATTGCCCGATGAAGAAAGCCACTCCAAGGGCTGGTCCCTGAACTGGATGACCTTTCCCTGGGTGGAGCTGAGTCCGGCAGGTCACGCCATTAAGTTCTTGTGACGTGCTAAATGACCCTAGTTTTACTCCAAGGCCTGAGCTGGAGCTAGCAGCTCTGCCAAGCTTTGTTGGTATCCAAGATAGAGATCTCCGTACTGAGGGGGGAGGGGTGGCCTTCCCTCCTCTGCTCCCTGAGAAGGAGTTAGGACGTCAGGCTTCTACTCACACTGAATCTTGGTTCCTGTGTCCTCTCTGGTCTGTGAACTGCAGTATGAAGATGCCTGCTCCTTGTCTGTTCTTGCTGGTGTTGCCTAGAATCCGCTCGCCAGCCGCGTCTGGCTCTTTGGTCCCAGACTCTCTCTGTTTCAGGTATGGTGGTAGCGCCGCCGTCACCACCGCTGCCACCGCAGGAAAGAGATCCGATCTGTCTCCTTGCCTGGATTTTCCCTCTCTGGCCTAACTCTCTGTCCTGTCACACTTGGTGTGATTCTCTGGCTTAGGACTGTTCACTGGAACTCTAAAACTGCTTTATATGGGAGAGCTTGTTTTGTCTCCAGCTTCTCCTCTGCCATCTTCCCGGGACCTCAATCTAGGTATTTTTAAAGAAGTATTATATGTTGTTTCCTTGGTGACAACATAATTGGAGGACTTAAAATTTTATATACCATGGCCATCTTAGATGAGGTAGATGAACTTCGGTTGGCATGCAAAACTTTTGGTAAGTAAGGTATGTGCTCTACCACTGAGCCACCTTCCCTGCCCTTCATTCATGCAAAACTTTTGGGACAGCATTAATGTTTGAATCTTGGATATGATTTCATTGGGAATTGTGACAGACTTTCATAGTATAAGAAGAAAAGTGAAAGGCCATACTAATTTTTTTGGGGGGGTCCGGTTGTGGGGCCTGAACTCTGGGCCTGGGCATTGTCGCACAGCTATTCAGCTCAAGGTTAGCGCTCTACCACTTAGCGCTCTACCACTTGAGCCACAGCACCACTTCTGGCTTTTTTCTTTTTGTTTATGTGGTGCTGAGGAATCGAACCAAGGGCCTCATGCATGCAAGGCAAGGGCTCCACAACTAAGCCACTTTCCCAGCCCCACTTACAATTTTCTCTGCTACATTGTTATATTAGTTTATTGAAACACACCTACACACATAGAAACCCACAGATACATACATTTGTAGTATGAATACCCACTCTGTCTGCAAGAAAATATTTTAATAGGAATTCCATAAAATATTTAGTCTGCTGAGTTCTGATTAGAATTTACAGACATATCTACTTCCGTCTTCCCTTGGACAAGTCATTATCATTTGTGAAGGTGTTGCCAATTGAATTTACGATGTGCTAAAGAAAAATGACTTTCTATTTCCTCCCAAACTGTGGAGAATATCTGAATAGTTCTGGAGATTAAGTTCTTCAGCGGGAAAGCTATGTGAACATAGACGCTCAACTATTTTCTTATTTTATCTTTTAATCAGTCTAGGTAAAAGACTTTTCTCTTTGATATACTCCCCACCTTGCCATTGTCTTGTCTCACGCTCCGAAAGTAATAAAACCAACTGAACATACGCTGAAACCTTCAAACTTGTAAATCGGAATACGCATTTCTGTTCAATAAGTCGACAACATCACTTATTATGGTAGGTTATAAAGCTAACACAGAAGTCTAGTCTTTCTAACAATGTAGAGTATATTAAATTATGCTTCATTATAAAATATCTAACTCCATTTTATTTTATATTTTTGTTTCTGTTGATCCCAGGGTTTAAACTCAGTACCTGGATGGGGTTTTTGTGTTCTAAGCCAGTGCTCGACATACAATCTGAACTGGAACTCCATTTGCCCTGGTGGTTAATTGGAGATAAGAATCTAATGAACTTTCCTATGCAGGCTGGATTTGAACTGTGATCTTCAGATCTTAGCCTCTTAACTATCTAAGATTACATCCTTGAACCAGCAGTGCCTACCCATGTTGCATATTTTGTGTAATTCAAATTTTCAGCATTGTATCGATGCTCTTACTACAATATAAAAAAAACCTTAACCTAGTTTTCACTGTATTTGATGTTGGTATAATTTGTGGAGGGGAAGGGAAAAACCAAATTGTTTAAATAGGAAAAGAGTTGGATCCAGTGCAACCATGAGATGTACAAAATGTTATGTAGAAAAATGAAATTTACAACTTTGGCTCAAGATGGGAGAGAGGGTCAGGAAATGGAGATGGAGAGTCATGATAAAGGGATAGAAAGGAGGAGGTAACAATGCTTGATAAGAAATGTACTCATTACATTGTCCCTGTAATTGTAACCCCTCTGTATCTTATTTTCACAAAAAAATTTAAACATAATAAGGATATTTGTAAAGTATATAGTGTAGGAAGAATTCTCATCCTTTACAAAATCTATGCTAAACTATCTTTATTTTACTGTACCTTTCCTGCAACCAGTTTTATATAGTTTAATACCTGTCATGCTTTTTCTCTATAATCTACTGGAGATTTAATGTTTCATGTATGTATGTATATGTATATGTATATGTATATGTATATGTATATGTATATATCTATCTATCTGTATATGTTCCAATGTGGATCATCAAACTTGAAACTTTGTTTTTGTTTTTGTTTTTGTTTTTGCTGTTTATCAGTTAACCTGGTCGACTCAATCTGTGACAATATCTGTGCTCATTTTGACCATTCCTTTATTTACCACACCATTAGCCTTTTAAAATCAGCTTTATTTCCAGAGATGATTACCAATCAGTCCAACCAATATACACCCAGAGAGCTTTAATAAAACAAGCTTTAAGGAAGGAAGATAACATGAAGTGACAACTACAAAATTTCTACAGAGACCTGACATCTTTCACATTTCTGCCTTCCTCCTGATACTTAAGCAAGCATTGACTAACACTATAAATAATACTGCAATTATAACTTAAAGCTCAGTGTTTTCTGAAGCTTTCTTTTCCATGATTTTTGACATAAAATTTTGTCAGACTTTTTTGATTGTGATGGGATTCCATCCAAAGCAAAGCAATATATATCAAGAAAGCCAATGTTTTCAACTCAGAGTACTAAACAGAAGAGGGAGAAAATTAAGGTTAGCTATATATGTTAAGCACAAATATAGGCAATATCAAGATATTTTGAAGTTGTATACTTTTACTGGATAAAGTGGCTCAAATCTATAATATTATCGACTTGGAAAACAGAGCTTAAAGAATTCCAGTTCCAGGTAAAATGTTTTATGCTTGTGTTAGGGGGACCTCAGTCCAAGCAGGCCAAGGCATATTGATACAACCTCAAAATAAGCAATCAAATTTAATATGCAGGTATGGTAGTAATAGAGATGCTGTTTCACAAGTGTAGGTTTTGAGTTCAATCTTCCAGTAGCACTGGGAATTTAAATGTGGCATATATAAGTCAAGACTTCATAATTGGCTTACAAGCTCTAATAAAACCTTTAGCTCTTTTGCTATTTTTTAAAAGTATAACCATAACTTCCATGCCCCAAACAAATAATTTCATATTAGAGATTTTCTTCTATCAATTAAGAAATATGTTATGTCCCACTGAAATCAGACTAAAGATAAAAAACCCATTGTCTTACAAAGTGACTTAATATGGAAACAGAATCTCAAAGGTAGCATTTAAGTTTAAGTCTACTCCAAAAGAAGCAGAATGCCTTGAATATGCCAAGGAAAGAGGAATCAGAAGCCAAATCTAATCCTGGAGTTCAAATTCCACCAACTCAGAGAAAATGTATTTACAATGTTCATGCTACCCAATCTGTGGTAGTTTATTATTGCAATTACTAGCAAACATGTGGAAGCTATAAAACACGAAAAGTCATTGACTTTTCTGATCCAAGACTCATCTCTATAATCCTAGTGATTAAGAAGTACGAGACTTGGGGGATAATGGTTTTTCAGGCTGGTAGGAAAGTACATGAGGTTCTATCTCCAATTAATTACAAAAATTTCTGGGCTGGGGCATGGTTCAAATAGTAGACTGACTAGTGTTAGCAAAAAACAAAACAAAACTGAGAGCATGTTGTATGGTCAAGCCCCAAACTATCAGAAAGAAAAAGTCCTTAGAAGAATACTATGAGAAGCAGAATTATGAATAGAAAAGCAGAAACAAAAGAAATAAACTTATTGATATCGACAAAGTTTCTCAATGTGAAATATGGCACAAACTGTAATATTTAGGGTTTTCCTTCCTATACAGTAGAAATAAATGGCATTTTTACTTGATGAAACTAAATATAAAACTGTATGCAATAAATAATCACATTACATTTATGTTTCCATAATTTAACTTATTTTCCTAAATATTTCTCGAATAGTGTAGCTTTTGAAAATCAATAAATGTTGCATTTTCATATATGATTACATATCCTTCCAAGTGTTGTCTAAAATTGATCCACACTGAAATGATTCCCATTGACATCTTTCTCAAGATATTTATATTTCAAGCTGACCTTCCACAAAACTCATACCAAAAATATAACTTTTTAGTTTGTTCATGCAAACATAGGATCATAAACATATGTCTCAAAATGTTAATTACTTTTATTTGCTGTCATTAATGAAGTATAACTAATAGAATTAAGGATGTACCCTGAGGGAAATAATATACTTTCTTCTTAATACAGACTTGCAGGCACACACACAATCACACACACACACACACACACACACACACACACACACACACACACACACACACACACACACACACACACACACACATATTTACCACGCTGACTGAGGTTAGATTCCTGACATTAGGTGTCAGCACTGATCTAATAATCAAATTTTCCTGCCCAGACATAAAATACATTCATAATTCCACACAGACAAAAACACCAGATCATTCAAAATAATGAGAATAACAGAACCAACCACCACTTGAGCCATCAACTCCTTGATTTCATTCATTCATGATGATGCATTTTTCATATCATAATTTAAAATAATTTTGTCTCTGATTGGCAGAAAAATATGCTATCATATAATAGAAATTGTAGGTAAAATTAGTTGGATTTGTTGTTGGGGGGTTTAATTTTTTGAGTTCCAAATATATTTTAGATATAAGACCCTTGTCCTTTGTATGGCTAGTAAAGATCTTCTCCCAATCCGTGGGCTTTCTATTGATCTTGCTAGCTATGTCATTTGCCCTGCAGAAGCTCTGCAACTTTATGCAATCCCATTTGTCTAACCGTTCTTTGATTTGTTGTGTTTCCGGGTCTCTATTCAGAATATTTCGGCCTGAGCCAAGGAGACCTAGGGTTTCTCCTATTCCATCCTGTAATATTTTCAGAGTGTCTGCTTTGAGTTCAAGGTCTTTGATCCATTTGGAGTTGATTCTGGTGAGGGTGGTATATAAGGATCTAGCTTTAGTTTTCTACATGTAGTTAACCAATTTTGCCAGCACCATTTACTGAAGAGGCTGTCTTTCTTCCATTCTATTGTTTTAGCTTCCTTATCGAAGATTAGATGGCTATAGGTCTGTAGGTTCATTTCTGGGTTTTCAATTCTATTCCATTGGTCCTGAGGTCTGTTCTTATGCCAATACCAAGCTGTTTTGATTACTATGGCTTTATAGTAGAGTTTGAAATTTAGTATTGATATTCCTCCAGTAGTGTTCTTTCCATTGAGGAGCGTTTTTGCTATTCGTGGTCTTTTATTGTTCCATATGAATTTTTGGATTGCCTCTTCTATTTCCTTGAAGAATGAGGTTGGAATTTTGATAGGTATCGCGTTGACTTTGTAGATAGCCTTGGGAAGTATTGCCATTTTCACGATGTTAATCTTTCCAATCCAGGAGAATGGGAGGTTTTGCCATCTTTTAAGTTCTGTGTTGATTTCCTTTTTCAAGATTTTAAAGTTTTCATCATAGAGGTCCTTCACTTCTTTGGTTAAGATAATTCCTAGGTATTTTATTTTTTGTGGTGCTATTACAAATGGAGTTGTTTTCCTAATTTCAGCCACACTTTTCTCATTGTTGGCATACAGAAAAGCCATTGATTTGGGGTGGTTAATTTTATAACCTGCTACTTTGCCAAAGTTTTGAATCAGCTTGAGTAATTTGGGAGTGGAGTCTATGAGATTCTTTAAATACAAGATCATGTCATCTGCAAAGAGGGAGAGTTTTATTTCTTCTTTCCCTATTTTGATCCCCTTTTTGTCTGCATCTTGTCTTATTGCTGTAGCTAGGCATTCTAATATTAGATTGAAGAGAAGTGGAGAGAATGAGCATCCTTGTCTTGTTCCTGAGTTAAGAGGAAATGGCTTTAGTTTTTCACTATTGAGTATAATGCTGGCTGTAGGTTTGTCATATACAGCCTTTATTGTATTGAGGAATGTTCCATGGACTTCCAATTTTTCAAAAACCTTCATCATAAAGGGGTGTTGGATCTTTTCGAATGCTTTATCTGCATCTATTGAGATAACCATGTGGTTCTTATTCTTGCTCCTGTTGATGTGATGAATAATATTAATTGATTTGCATATATTGAACCAGCTTTGCATCCCTGAAATGAATCCTGTTTGATCGTGGTGTATGATTTTTTAAATGAATTGTTGAAGTCGATTGGCCAAAATTTTGTTGAGAAGTTTTGCATCAATGTTCATCAAAGAAATGGGTCTATAGTTCTCTTTCTTTGATGAGTCCCTGCCTGGTTTTGGGATGAGGGTTATGATGGCTTCATAGAATGTGTTCGGTAGTAAGCTTTCTCTTTCAATTTGATTGAAGAGTTGGAGGAGTATTGATGTGAGCTCTGCTTTGAAGGCCTTGTAAAATTCCGCTGTAAAACCATCTGGTCCTGGACTTTTCTTAGCTGGGAGGTCTCTTATTGCTGTTTCTATTTCAATGCTTGATATGGGCCTGCTAAGATAGTTTAACTCATCTTGGTTTAGTTTTGGCATGTCAATATTTGCTAGGAAAAGGTATTGCATTATTTTCTGTAGCCAACATATGGAATCAGCCCAGATGCCTCTCATTGTAAAAAGAGATAAAGAATTATGTATATGTATATATAAGTTATGTATACATATATATCTAATTTTATTTGTCCCAGTTTACAAGTATATATGTATGTATGTAGATGTATGTATGCAAACATATATACATATATGTACAAACATATAAATACATACATAATGGAATTCTGTTCATTCATCAGAAAGAATAATATTGCCCCATTCTAAAGGAAAAATGAAACATTTAGAAATAATATTAAATGAAATATAGCAGACCCAGAGAAACTTAGTTTTCATGACTTTCCTCTCTTGTGGTAGATAGGAGTGTCTATAAATGCAAATTTAAATACACTGGATGGTATGCAAGGAGGTACAAATAAATTATCTGAAGTGTCAGAATCCATGGAGAGTGAAAATATTATAATTCTCTTAAAAGGCTAAGTCAAAGCCCAACAAAATAAATACCAGTAAATGTGTAGTGCAAGAGAGGATAGTGGGGCGCAATGTGAGAGAGGTAGGAAATTGAAGGGGAAAAGGCAAGAATCTATTGTATACTTCCAAGAATTGAAATATACAAAGCAAGGAGTAGTGTGAAATGGAATTGAAGATGTTGAAGTAGTAACACAATTCCAGGTGCATTTTACATGTAAACTGCTTTGTTAAATTGCAAGAAATTCCATAACATAATATTGAGATACATAAGGATTGGAGTTGATTGGTAGGGGTGGATGAGATTGTTGAAAGGGGTGACATTGATCAAGATGCACTATATCCATACACTGTTTCGGTGAATGGCAACTCCTTTGTAAAACTAAAGATAATAAAAATATTCAAAAAATTAATTATGATAGTTGAATAGAGAGTTGAACCTCAATTCAATTTCCATTTTAAAATATTTTTAACCTCGAGACTTGGAGAATAAAATTCAAATAATAAAACCCTATGAATCTTTTTTATCAGAATTTGTGAAATTTAAATCAAAACTTTGCTTTTTGTCAGCCATTGTGCTGTTAAAATATTTCAAAGTAAGTAGCTTAAAAACATCAGGGGTGTATTATCCATATTATAGAAGCTTAAACATTGATTTTAAAAATGGTTATTCAAAGTAATTCTTGTCTTATGGGGTTCTACTTTCTGATTCATTATAATCTATTTGCTGGACGTTCACATGGCAGAGTAATTATATTGAGTTTCTCTCGTCAGGATCATTATTGCAGGGTCATCTCTGAAAGGTTGATTCTGATGTCACCAGACAGGAGAATAGAATTTTAACATGTGTATCTGGAAGGATTTACATTGTGAAATACTTTGCTACTTTTGCTTTAACTCAGTGTGGTGTACATATGGATATTATTTCACAGAACATAATAACTCAAGGACAAGATTATATAATGTAAATTATGTGAATGATTCTTCTTACAATGGGAATAATTTTAGTGATGGCAAAGTGAAGTATGATTGTTTAGTGGCTCTTGAATCACATCATAGGTACCCATATTAACGTGGTACAGCCTTTCTAAGGCCCTTCTGATGTATTTGAAAAATCTCCAATGAGTTAATTGCTTTCAGAAATATTCATTTGTGCCAACAAATACAGATCTCCTTTCATTTAATTACTGTCCGCTATTAGGATCCCACAAAGACCAAAATCAGAGTATGCTAATTTGTCAGATAAAATACATAATAAAATTGTTACAATTAATATAACGTAAAGACTAATTTTAATAGCATTATAATTACTAATATTCACATTATATAATATATTGACATCCCTTGGTTTCCTCAATTTTTAGAATATTTATAACTAAATGTAAATTGTTTGCAAATAATTATTTGATGATGGATGGAAAATGAGAAAAAGATTTGCATACATATTTACTACAGATGCAAACAGATTCAACTAGTTATTTCTTAACCTTCATTTGTTGGTTTCATTCATGCATGGGGAACATGCAGAGAAATGAAAATTGCAAACTTGCATTTACTAAAGGGTTAATTACAAGTTTATGTTGGGCTAAATCGCACATTTTATAAATTAAATTTTTTTTGTCTCTTCCTTCCTCCCTCCCTTCCTTCGTTTCTTTGTTCCTTCCTTACTTAATTCCTTCCTTCCTTCTTTTCTTCTTTCCTTCCTTGCTCCTTCCCTCCATCCATACCCCTCTCTCTCTCTCTTCCTACCTTTCCTTTCCTTCTTTATTTCATTCATTTTCTTCCTTTTACTCAGAATATTTCTTATGGCTATAGAAAAAATACCAACTGTTTTACTCCAAGGTGTTATGAGTAATTATAAGTATACTATATTAATATTAATTTTAATAACCTATGTTATATCTTAAGACAAATTGTAATAAAAACAACTTCACAAAATTTCAGGATATGTAACAAATATTACTTTCCATGATATTGTTTATTTCTTCAAACTAAAATAAGAATTTATACATAATATTGTGTGTGTGTGTTGTTCTTGTAATTTGAACTCCAGACCTATCCCTTGATTTTTTTGCTAGCAAGGACATTGCTCTAACATTTGAGCCACAACTCCACTTCTGTCTTTGTGTGTGTGTACGTGTGTTGTGATGTGTGTGTTATTAATTGAAATGCGACTCACAAACTCTTGCCAAGTCGGGCTTTTTAAAATATATTTTTATTTTTTATTTGAAAATACCGTACAGAGGGGTTATAGTTACATGGGCAAGGTAATGAGTACATTTCTTATCAAGCATTGTTGCCATCTCCTTTGTTTCCCCTTCCAAACCCTTCCCATCTACCCCCATTCTGCCCCTCACTCGGCCAAAGTTGTAAAGTTCGTTTTTCAACGTAACGACTTTTACGCCTCATAGTTGCAATGGGTCCACCTCTATCCTTATTTAAAGCATTTGTTTTTTCCCTTCCCCTCCACAAATTATACCAACATCAAATACAATGAAAGCAGTGGGGGAGGGACTTGTCTGAAACAAGCAGCAAAGTTCAGATAAGTTGATGTTAGGTGAAATGGACCCCAAAATAAGTATTCAAATTTTTTTTCTTGTAATTGTTTCTAACATATTAATAAGATGATTTCTTTGTTGTCAAGGCTGGCTTTGAACCCCAGCTTCCTGAGTAGTGAGGATTACAAGCTCGAGATACCCATATATAGCACTGATATAATACATGTAAGAATAAAATAAATTTCTTATTATTTGAATTCTGGAAGCTCAATTTAACAAATTAACATTTAGATATTTATTTAGTTATTGAATCTGAACCTGCAGTGTGAAAAAATGTTTTCATTTTTATGAAAAAATATATACTCAAAGATTTAAATGACAGAATCTTTGCACAAATTGAAATACTCTAATATTCAAAAACGATGAAGGCATCGTTAATTAAATTTCTCATGTAAGTTAAAAGCAATAGGCTGTGTCAGGGTGAATGAAGTAATTTTTCATTAAATTAAATATTATCTACTGTAGTCACATGATTTTCTCTTCTTTTAAACCTAAACATTTTTGACATAAAATAAAGATTCAAACATTTTTGAGTATATAAAAATCTTAATTACTGCTCATTTATTTCTGAGGTTTGAGTAACAAGACATTTCAGCGAAACACGGAATTTCATATATTTTATGTCAACAGTGAATTTTAGAAATTGAATCAATCTCCATATGAGATAAAGCAAGATATTCCATGATTATGCAATTATTCCTATAAACTTGGATATACTTTATTTTTGAATGGTAGGAAATCCATATTATTCCTATTCTATAGAATAATTAAGAAATAAATGATTGTGTTAGTATTTACTTTTTCTTCAACTAGAAAGAAAGAACCGAACTGTAGATGACAAAACCGTGAATAGGAATGTCATAAAATTATGAAAAATTGAAGTCATTATGAATTAGATGAAATAGTCATTTTGAAGGTCACAAAATGAAATCTCTGAAACTTCCTTACCTTTTAAATAAAATGTATTTTCACTCAAAATATTTCTCCAACAATAGTATAACCAAACCATCTCCATGCCAAATAGTTTCTCTGATTAATTCAAGTAAATATTTAGGAACAGAAATTATCACAATGTATAGAAATATCTACCCACCACTCTAGAAATTAAATCTGAAATCATAAAGGATTGAGATTAATAATTAGATTTCACTAAGTTGCCATAAAGAGGCGAATCCTTTCATGTGGGCATAGTTGCAGAGCTTTGGTCACTGAGAACTTGTGATCAAAGGTGTTAAGATCAAAGTCCTTTCCTCCACTTCCTTCTTTTCCTTCTCTGTCTCCTTCTCCTTCTTCTTTCCCTTCTCCCTCTCTCTCTTCCCTCCCACCTCCTTCTCCCTCTCCCACTCCTATTCCTCTTCTTCTTTACTTCCTGGCTTCCATGAATACACATATTCCAACACATATTCCTGACATGGAGTACTGTGCCACCACCAACCCAAGTCAATGAGGATAAGAAACATAATCTGAAATGTATAAAATCAGAAGTCAAGTTTAATCTTTCAGCTTTTTAAGTAAATTTTATAAAGTATGTTTTCATATTAATAGTAGACTGTCACAGCATGCTCTCGTTTATTATAGGGGATAAGATTTACTGGAAAAAAAATCTAACCAACATCACCCTAAATGAAATGATTGATTAAATTAATATTATAATAGGACAATCTACTTTTAAATATCAGATATAGTTCAATACATGGCAAAAAATTACCTCTATGATTTCATATAAAAGACAGCAGAATACAATCTGTTCCTCAAGGAAATTGACCTATAATTGGCACTATTGTCAATTTCATAAATAATGTAAGAAGACTATAGAACAAATTTCAAATCAAACTGCATGATATAACATTTACTTTGTCCCGTGTATACTATCTTTGTCTGGTTCCCAAAATGACTTGTATTTTATCATATTTTTAATTAACTTTAACTAGTTGTGTGGGACTTGCTGTTTGACAAAGCAGTATATTAACAGTGTATAGTGAGTTTTTTTTTTCCTTTTTCCTCTCCTGAGTTTTGAAATCTGGGTCTGGAGGCTGTCCTGAGCTCCTTTAGATGAATGCTGGAACTCTATCACTTGAGGCACAGCAGCACTTTCTGATTTTTCTGAGATTTAATTGGAGATAAGAATATCACAGACTTTCTTGCCTGGGCTGGCTTCAAACCTCAATTATCTGCCTCCTGATTATCTAGGATTACAGCCGTGAGCCTCTAGTGCCCAGCTTAATAAAATGCACCTTTTTTTTGCCTAGTCCTGGGGCTTGAATTCATGTCTTGTCAATGTCCTTGAGCTTCTTTACCTCATGCTACTCATGCTAGTACTCTATGACTTGTGTCATAGTGCCAATTCCTGCTTTTTTGTTTATGTAGTACTGAGAAATAAAACCCAGGGCTTCACACATGCAAGGCAAGTGTCTACCACTAAGCCACATTCCAGGGCCAATACAATGCATCTTGATGATCATTATACCTCATCCTTCTCAATCCTATCTCATAGGTCAACTTACATGAATTTGTAGAATATTCACTGGCTCTTAATATCATGTATAGTCAATCAGAGGATATATCACAGATCATATTTTCTTGATAATCTTATTAATCAACATACTTAAGTTGTGCATTATAGAATTCTGGGATTTTACATTCTAAATTATCACTCAGATTCACCCACTACTATTCTAAAAAATTTCCTAAGGTTAATGCAAGTGCAATCTGTAATTCTTCGATAAAGTACCATGATTCTTAGGATGTTAAAGAGTTGGAGTAAGAAAATCACCTTCAGTTCAGGAACATTTTATCATTACTACCCTCTCAACATACTCAAATATTTATTAATAGTCATTTCCTGTCATCATTTCAACCTACTCTCCCCTTGAGCAGCTATTATTTCATATTCTACCTCTACAGATGTGCCTATTTTAAAAACCTCACGTAATTAGAAAACGTAGTCTATTTTATCCATTTCTCCCATGTAATATCACTGTTTCCAAAGTAAGTCCATGTAAGTTTTTCTCATGGACAGAGCATATTGTTTTGTACGCATGTGTATATTGGAATAACATTCTCAATGGGCATTTCAATGTGTTATTATATGCTATTATAAAGGGTTTTGCTATGTCTCATTGGACATATGTTGAAATCTATTTTGTATATAAAAATATAATTCAAAATGCAGGATACAAGAGGCAATTCTATGTGTAATGTCTTGAAGGTTTCCAGTATGTTTAAGAAACTGACTATATCATTTTAAGTGCCAAGCACCAATGTATAAAAATTGTAATTTCTACATAATGGTTGTGCAGGTCTATCTTATTGTTTCTATTTCCACTAATCTCTATATGTATGCAATGTCTAGGTGTGTTATGATCTTTCCATATGTTCCTTGATTGTTGTTATATTACTATAGAGATACGTATTTGGATTTTTGGATAACTTATTCAGAATGGTTAAAGTATTTCATTGGCATTAATATGCTGTTAATATATTTCTGATTGAAGTCTACTTAAATAAATGTATATTTGTACACACTACATGTACATATGCATATATTCATGCTTATATGTGTATATATTCGAATACCTATATTTGTATACATATATAAGAATATACAGATGTTTACATACATGTATATATAAATATACATACATTATTATTTTCATTTGTCTGTAAGTAAACGTTTTACTTTATTTGCCAAACATGCCCTTTATGGATTTTACTTTATTTTATTTTATGTTTAAGATGTTGTAAAGAGGATCCAGGCGCTGGTGGTTCACACCTGTAATCCTAGGCACTCACGAGGCTGAGATCTGAGGATCATGGTTCAAAGCCAGCCTGTGCAGGAAAAGTCTATGAGACTCTAATCTCCAATAAACCACCAGAAAGCCGGAGGTGGTACTATGACTCAACTAGTAGAGCTCTAGCTTTGAGTTCAAGAGCTGAGGGACAGTGCCCAAGCCCAGGGTTCAAGGCCCAGAACCACCACCACAACCAACAACAAGAAAACTCAAAGACTCAAAATGCAATAGTATTAAGCAGTCTTAAAGATAGGATCAAGTCTAACATGTTAGAATTAACTTAGATACCAGCATCCTTCGAGTCCAATGAGCCATGAGCCCTCAGAATGTTGATTGAATTTCTTAGTTTATTTACACAATCATTATATGTATGCATTTTCTCATCTATCTTTCATTTCTCCACAGAATGTGTATTTATCCTTTATGTCATACTTGAATGCCAAAGCCTTTGGAAGATAGTTATTAATTGGTGTATATTAATTATATGAAGATATCTTATTGAAATATCTTACACTCTCACATATTGATGAAGGGCCTGATTAACCCGTTTCTGGCTTTCTCCATTCCCATTGCCCTTTATATTTCAACTGTTTTCTGTGAATTTCTTTGTGCTATCTTCACACATTGTCAAAATGTATTAAAGTGCTATTTACTCACCGTCATTGAAAATTATACAATGCTGAATATAAAAGCAAAAATCTAAATAAATGGAGACATAATTTTTGTGGATTAGAGGATACAAGTGAGAAAAGATATAAATTGTCTCTTCCCCTTTTTTGGTCATTCATGGGGCTTGAAATCTGGTCCTGGGCATTGTCACTCGGCTCTTCAGTTCGAAGTGAATGCTCTACTCATTGAGCAACTTTGCCACTTCTGCTTTCTGGTGGTTAATTGGACATTAGAGTATTACGGACATTCCCATTCCCATTCAATGGGTCTGTAGGGCACCAGATTAGATCCACATAAATATTATCAAGGAATATTAACTAAGGGGTAAAACCCAACAGTTGTGGGATGACGTTCAGTTTAATAATATGTGATAGGTTAGGCAGTATTTGGGAAAATTAAAAAGTGAACATTGACTTAAACATAACAATTTATTCAAATGTCAACGTCAAGCAGGATTAAAACGTGGCATATAAAACAAAAAGAGAGATTTAAATGTAAAGCAAAGAAGATGTTTTGACAATTTTGAGATGAAGCAGTCTTAAATTTGGCATTAAAATTATAGGAAAGGAAAACGAAAGAGTTGGGCTCAATAAAAGTGTAAAACAATTTAGTCTATGAAAGCTCATATACAAGTAGTGAATAGAAGTTGGGAGCAGGTGGCGAATGTATCTCATCCTAGCTACTGGGTAGGCTGTGATTTGAGTATTGCTGTTTGAAGGCAGCCCACAAAATAAACTCCCTGATAATCTTATCTCTGATTAATCAGCAAAAACGCCAGAAGTGAGGCATGACTGAAATGGTAAATTGTTTAAAAAATGCAACAAATCTCAGGGACCCTGAATTCAAGCTCCAGGACCAAACAAGTTTGAATCAACTTGATATAATGTAAATGTTATAAATTTTAACAATTAAATCAATGAATATTACACATTCCCTCAGAAATATAATTGGAAACAAAAAGCATAATTGTTTTCTTACAACAAGTAATGGAACCATGAATTTCTTTCACTTTACAATTCATGTTTTATGTAACTTTAATTATCAGACTTCCAGGACCAAAGCTAAATATATTAATTGTATACCACAAGAAGCAAAGTGATTATAGTTAAGAATAGATATTTCATCCTAGCCAGAAGATAAGTTTTTAAGCATTCTTACTAAAAAAGAAATGTTACATGCAGAAATTAATGGATATGATGTAGCTTTATCATTACACAACATATAAATGAATGGGATTATCAATCAATATTTCATAGCTATGTAAAAAATAATTGTGTAGCTAGGAACCAGTTGTTCATGCTTATAACCCTAGCTACTACGAAGGTTGAGAGTTGAGACTAATGGTTCAAAGCCACCCTAGTCAGGAAAGTCCGTGAGACTCTTATTTCCAATGAGCCACCAGAAAAGTGGCAGTGGCTCAAGTGGTAGGGCACTAGTCGTGAGCTGAAGAGCCGAGGGACAGTGTCCAGGCCCAGATTTGAAGCCCCACGAGCAACAAAAATTTAAAATAAACAGTTACAAATAAACAAATATTTCACATAAATGTTAAAAATATATTCTATGAATTTTTAAATCCTTACTAGGTATACTAGATTATATAAATATAGAGAATTGCTTTCTGGATTAGTTGTCATTGAATCAATTTGTAAATCCCATATTTCTCATTCAATTCATACTTTTATATTTCTATACTTATATATCTTAAGTATAATTAAGTGATACGTGAAAGGCAATACTGTTTTAGGATTCTCCCTTGGCTTTCTATAATTAACCCTCCTACCCTAAAATCAATATGCCCTCCAACACAGTCAGACGTTTCATCTCATTGGAGCAGAAAAGTATAAGCCATAATCATTGTTGGAACAAGTAACATTTCACATGTATTTCACTTAGTTTAAGAACCAAAATATTAAAACCATCTTAACAATGCCAGTGATAGCAAAATGTCTTCTGAGCTTTTCAGTCTTTAAGGAGAGGAAAATCTGTAATTATACATCTATTTTTTTCTACCTAACATCCTATATCTTAGATAACCCTCTGTTCCTGACTAGAAGACCAGAACAAAGGCAATAATGAAAATAGCCAAGGGAAATACTTGAAAACTATTAAAAAAGCAATTACAGACACTCCTGTTTTCAACAATTTCAATGAGAATGTATGTTAAAAAGCAATTACAGACACTCCTGTTTTCAACAATTTCAATGAGAATGTATGTTAAAGTATCACTTTTTGTTTCATTTAAAGAGCAATAATTAAACTTTAATTAGCAGTGAAGACAGGTTTACTTTGAACAATTCAACACAAGCATAATAGATTTATCTTGTTTTTTTATGCAGTTGCCAAAATAATAGAGAGCAACACCCAAAGGCAGGAAAACACCTAAGTCAAAGGAGTAAACTTTTGTCTATAAAATAATTTTGAGAGTCTGACGCTTTCAAAATCAGGCTTGCAAAGAGGAACGTGTATTTGCTTTGGTATGAACAAAAAAAATATAAAATTCCTCTATTAATGTTTATCATATTTTGACTAGCACTTCTCGTGTTGGAGAAGAGTAAAGTTATGAAAAAGTTCAAGATTATTGGACTATTCCCCAATATCATTCTTATTTATCAGCTATAGCTATGGAAGTAACCTTGATTACTCTTAATATCATTCTTCTTTACATTTAGAAGCATTGTTTGTTTCTGCGTTATAAGCTGCAAACACTTGAGTATTAATAAAGGGTCATTTCCTAAGTGTGGAAAGACGCTGTGTAAACAAACCTAAAATATCAAAGACTTAGAATAGTGGAAACTATTTTCTAGCTATATCACAATCTGTAGCTGTAGATTTTGTTTCCCATTGTTACAGGGGAACCATTTTTATTATCTTCTTTTTCACCATCTAATGATCCTATAACATCCTATACCATCCTGGGGTGGCTCGACATTTACTGGATTCTCTAATTGCTGTTGAAAAGTTAGGAAGGATAGAAAATTGAGTTTTTGTATCTGTCTTACCTTATTTTTTTTTATTACTTTAGAAACTGTAACTCAAAATGACATAAATTATCTTTATAATATTAGGAGACAGATTTCATTTCCATATTCTTACCCTAGCCTTCCACATAATTTTTGTATTTAGTGATCCCCAAATGTGAAAATAAAGATAGGAAACCTCTTATTTAAATATTATTTAGAATTTCAAGACTTCTTTAATTAAGGACTGTAAGTAGTATGCAAAGCCAGTGGCAACATTTTCTTATTCTCAAAAACTAGGAATTGTGGTGTCCCTGTAGTTGCATCAGAAAAAAGCTGTAGTTGAATTAGTTTGCCAATCTTAATCTGCTGTAAAATATTTCTACACGTTAGTTGGCTTGAATAATCAGTTCTAAAGGACAGAAATTTAAAAGAAGTCTCACAAGATTAAAATCGAGCCACCTACAGAGCTAAAGTATTTTTCAAATGATTCTAGTGGAAAAAGTATTTACTTGCTGTTCTGCTTTCCAGACATTCAGAATCGGGGTTGTTGTTTTTTTTCTTTATTTTCTAATGTAGCATCTTTACATGTCTCTGATGGTTCTAACCTCATCATGTCCTTTCGAACTACACCTGGGACTTTAAAGTACCCATTTGAAAATATTTCCCCCATCTGATAATTCTTCATATTTGTGTTCCTTGGGTTATGAAAGGTGATTATTTTACAAACATATACATATAATGCTAATGTACATTTGAGGTATTAGTTATTTGGGGAGGACAGATATTATGGAAAGGTATTTTGCTATGTAAAACGAGTATTTAGCATTCTTTCTATTATAAATTGTTATCCTTTCATTAATTTTGAACAACATATTTCTTCTATGAATTATAACTTAAAAAAAATTAGTCTCTGAAAGCAATTAATCCTCATTAAAACATTGCCACGTACTAGAAATCCTAAATGTCAGAGAGCAGCTCCTGAAGTAGTTGTGGCACTATCACTTTTTGTATATTCTGCTTACAATATTCTCTTTTCAAGAGCATTTGATTGTTATTATTTTGCAATTATGGTTAATATTTATTTGACTGCTATTTTGAAAGATTGCATTACCCAATACTGGTTCTCTTTTTCTAACTTTTTTGGGTCTATTCTATTTCTGAAAGAAACACAGCAATTTGAATTACATGAACTGGTTTTTGAAGTTGAATCAACGTGGAGAGGAAAAGAAAAAAAAATATGTCTCTGTGGGTATGTCCAAGTAAAAATGTATCTACAAGCTATTTATCTTAAAATCATCTATTTTTCATTATGTTTAGATTCTGATAAAATTTAGCCTCTCAACTCACACCATGTTAATGCACTCTTATTTCATGCCTCCCAAAAGCAAACAACAAATTACTATTTATTTTTAAATTACTTTTAATTTTTTAAAATTACCATTTATTTTTAAAACTATATTTTTAAAAAGTTAGCCAATGCAAATGGTTAACTAGCTATTTAGAGTAATGTTCAGAGTTTATGGTGAAATCCAGAAAGGGAAAAAAATCATGTTTTTATTCTTCCTTGAGCCACTCTGATTTACTTCATCTATTTCTGAAAGAATAAAATTCTGGCTTTGAAGCCTTTTGCTTCATATCCACAATATGTAATTCTTTCTTTATTAATAGGAGAATTGGGAGAAAAGATGAGAATCCACACTAGAAAAGGAGAAGAGGAAAAGAGAAGGAGAAATCTATATTTTTTTCTTCCTCCTCTCAATCACAAGGTCTGGATAATGATTGTGGATATTAGATACAGTGCTCTAGAGTGATTAAACACATCTATAGAAATAGATAATCCCTATGGTAAATAATGCTGGAATAAACATAGTTGTGCTTCCCAGTAGCTTCCCAGATGCCCCTCAGTAGATGAATGGATCAAGAAAATGTGGTATATATACAAAATGGAATTCTATGCCTACATCAGAAAGAATGACATTGCCTCATTTGTTAGGAAATGGAAAGACTTGCAAAAAATTATATTAAGTGAAGTAAGCCAAGCCCAAAGAAACATAGGTCCCATGGTTTCCCTTATTTGCAATATCTAGTATATGTATGAGTCAAGCAGAAAAGGTTAGATAAGGTGATGTTAGGAAAATGAACCCTAATATATGTATTTAAATGTTTTTTTTCTTTCATGCATTTGTTTCTAACGCATTTATAAGATTATTTCTTTGTTACTTTGTATGTCCCTCCCCCCACAGAATAACTCCTGCTTTCACTGTATTTGATGTCAGTATAATTTGTGGAGGGGAATGGGAAAAACAATTCGTTTAAATAAGGATACAGGTGGATCTGTTGCAACAATGAAAAGTACAAGTTGTCATGTTGAAAACGAACTTTACAACTTTGGTGGGGGTGGGGGGAGGCTGGGAAGGGATGGGAAGGGGAAACAAAGGAGGAAGCTACAATGCTTGATAAGAAATGTACTCATTATCTTGCCCATGTAATTGTAACCCCTCTGTACAGTATTTTCACAATAAAAAATAAAAAAGAAATAGATAATCCCACAATTGATCACATGGAGAATGCTTATTTTAAAAAAATTGTACTATCTTCCAATAGGAAATGTTATCAATTTGTTTAGTTCTTGTTTAGGATTTGTTATATTATGGTGTGCTATAATCAACTATCATAAATGTATAAAAGCATGGTAAGAAACTAGCATCTTAATATCATATTCTAATATTAGCTTAGTTATGCCTGTGTTATATGTATGAGGCTGTATTTGAGTTTTACCTCAATTTCACATGCTATACTCTTCCAACATATAAGTTGAAAGAAGGCTCCCTCTGGAAATATGCTATTTTTATAGCTAAGTGGTAAAAAGACACAGATAATGATATAGAAATCTTCCCCAGAAATAGCCTTTCACCACTTCTGGAACACTTTTGTAATATGAAGTAAGTCACATGACCCATCTTGACACTGCAGAGTAGAGGTAAATCTCACCTACAGGAAGCTGATTCAGGACATCGAGTAGTATGCCAAGATATGCAACACTTGAGATAAAGAGGAAAAAAAGAGAACCATAATACAATCAATTATACTTGTCATCACATGACTCTGCAGGAAGGATGCTATTATGTTCCTTATTTTCTAAAACTACTGAGATCTTCAAATCATGTCTTTTAAGTTTGGATGTTACAGAAATTAGAGAACATTTTGATACTGAGACAACACAAAATCTCAAAGAAAGTTGGAGTAATCATTTCAATACTACCTTTTGTTCTCCAAGAAAAGAAGCCATTTTATAGACAATAATTTATAATGTCTTACCTAGTATCTTATTTTTCCAGAAATGGATTTTGTTAATATATGTGACTATCCACCAGAACAAATGTCTTCATTTATCTGCATCTTGTGCAAACAGCAAGTCAATTAGATGTAAGTGGGAGTTCATCAGTAGCACTTTTTAAAAATGCAAAAAATGTGGACAGGGAGCCAATATACATATTTTTCCACCATCACCTACTACATCCTCCTCCTTCCTTCCTATGAAACACACCCAATCAATAAAAAGGCGTAGGTATTTGGTTCTTGACCTGGAAAGTGGAATCAGAATGTTATGGATGTCGGGGATGACAGTTAATAGTATTTTACATAATAATGTCACATACAACAGACCTAAGAGTCCTGTAGGTCTTAACACTACTTCCTTAGTGATGTGATAGGAATGTCAGCCTTACTGGACTTAGTATTGTTTTCCACTCCCTTTTCTACCACCTGACCTAAATTGTAATACATATTAACGGAATGTAAAAGTAATGCCATCTTAAGAAATTCCCATTGCAACAAGACATTATGTCAAATAAAGAACTTTACAACTTTGCCGGTGGGGGGGGGATTGGTGGGCAGGGATGGTAAGGGGAAACAAAGGAGGAAGCAAAAATGCTTGATAAGAAATGTACTCATTACCTTGCTCATGTAATTATAACCCCTCTGTACTGTATTTTCACACACCAAAAACTTATTAATATAAAAAAAGTCATTTAGGGCTCTGGGAATGTGGTTTCATGGAACAGTTATTGCTTAGCATGCATGAAACCCTGGGTTCAATTACTAAGTATGACATAAACAGAAAAAGAAACACTGGAAGTTGTGTTTTGCCTCAAGTGGTAGAGTAGTAGCCTTGATCAAAAAAAAAAAAAAAAAAAAAAGAAGCTCAGGAACAGTTCCCTGGCCCTGAGTTCAAGCCCCAGGACTGGCAAAAGAGTCATTTAGCTAGGAAATGCCAAATAAACAACCCATACTTGGAATATATAATTGCTCAATTGCTCCTTCCAACTGATACCTATCAATAGTCATTAATTCATGTACTTTACCTATATTAGAATACTGTGTTGAACAAAAAAAAAACGTTTAGTTAATATGTCATGGCAATTAATACCAGGAATGTGCTTAGATATCAGTGAAGATTAATTCTGGAAATTCAGATTCCAGGCTCTTGAGTGGCCACTGCTAATCACAATCAGAAGGGTAGTATAAGTGAGATTTGGAAATCTTTTTGCTAAATTATGGCACCAAAAAGAGAGAGGTTAATTAATAGTTTTGACAGAAGGAATAACTCCAGATGGAAGGAATAAATAATAATAACTAAATTATACCATAAACTGTTCTAAAGACCCATTTTTGGTTATTGAAGAACAATTATCAACTAGGCTTATTCCTCTTTGCCTTTAGCAATCTAATAACTTAGGCTAGTTCGTAATCTCTGGGTGATAATTTGTATATCCTTCTATACTACTCTTTCATACCTGATCTCCTTTGCTTTCTACAAATCTGTCTTTCTCTATTTCTCTTTGAACAATTTCTGATACTAATTCCACATACCAGACAACAGAGCATGCTAATTTAAGAGTCCCATAGCTCATGAGTCATTAATATAAGAACATGGAAAAGGAGGACATATTTATTGCTACCTCCATTTTATTGAAAAGCTGCAATGTCACACCATTTGATTCAAATTTCCATTCTTTGTCAAAATACTCTCATTATGTGCACATAAATGCAAATATGAGCTGGGTGCTGGTGACTCACACTTGTAATACTAGCTACTCAGGATGTTGAAACCAGAGGATTATGGTTTAAAGCCAGCCTGGTCAGGAAAATCCATGAGAATCTTATCTTCAATTGCCACCAGAAATTCGGAAATGGTGCTGTAGCTAAAATGGTAGAGCACTCAACTTGAGCTGAAGAGCTGAGGGACAGCGCCCAGGATCAGAGTTCAAGCCCCACGACCAACAGAAATAGTTCCTTAAAAGGAACGACAAAGTCAGTAGTAATCTTCCCAGGCAGAGAACATAATTCCAAAATAATTCAGTGCACCTACTTTTGCTGAGTTGTTATGGTTTCTTTGTTGAACATATTTTCTTCTTTTAAAAATTGTCAAATACTAGCTTTATAATAAACTTCATCTAACATGTCTTGGTTCAAAAAAGAAGTCCATACAGTTGCTGTCACTTGGATTTATTACAATCTCAAGCCAACAGGCACGAGAGTCTGTCAAACTCTTTTTTTTTGGGGGGGAGGTCCGGTCGTGGAGTCTGAACTCTGGGCCTGGGCACTATCCTTCAGCTCTTCAGCTCAAGGCTAGCACTCTACCACCTGAGTCACAGCGACACTTCCGGGTTTTTTTCTTTTTGCTTATGTGGTGCTGAGGAATCGAACTCAGGGCCTCAGGCATGCAAGGCAAGCACTCTACCACTGAGCCACCTTCCCAGCCCTCAAACTCTTATCTGTAATCAAACACCAAAAAAGCCAGAAGTGAAGTTTTGGCTCAAGCAGTAGAGTACTAGCTATGGTGGCAGGTGGGCAGGAAAGACAACTGTTCAGGGACAGGGTCCAGACTCTGAGGTCAAGCCCCAGAACCAGCACAAACTAAACACAAAAGCAAGCAAAAAAAAAACCCACATATTTCTTTGGGACCATCCTTAAAGCACTGGTTTGAAAAGAGGCTCCTTTTGCTGATCATACTCACTGGATCCTGCTTTTTGGAATCCTTATTGCTATGGTGAACTCAGGACCAGATTAAAGGAATGGATAACTGGCTCCTGCAAGAGGACAGTCATGTCAGGAGTGAAATATCAAGGCATAAGGTACCTTTACACCTACATGTCTTTGTCCTTTGCAGTAGAACACTTTTAAAACAACGTTATTTCCTTTTATCTTTGTTGGCCTTCAAATGGCATATTGTTTCCTTTTGTAATACTCTCAACTAGAAATTTACAGACAAGTTTTATGTGAGTAAAGAACGCACTCGAAAAAGTCAGGGACAGAGTTTCCTTCAAGCTTTGATTTTTTTTTCTTGTACAGTAAAACAAGAGTACAAATTAAGTTGAACTTGTCATTTCTCTATGTTCAATTCATCTCTTGGAATCAGTTTCCACTTCCAGTAACAGTACCTTCCAATTATTTCAAGTAACAATCTATGGTACTGCTCCAGGTAAAATGAACGTTTTGTGGCTTCATTGAAATAGCACAAGTATATCTTTGTACATGAGGTAACATGTGTTTCAGAAACAACTGAGTCATGAGAAAATACGGAATTTAAATCGCTTATAAAACATTATACATGTACATATGGCCATATAAAATGATGTTAAATGAAATGGACTCCAAGATAGGACACAACATGATTTATCTTTATTGTTACCTCACAGGTACTATGTGATTTTTTTTTGTTTCTCTTCTATTTTCTACCTCCACGGTATAACCTCTGTTTTCACTGTATTTGATGTCGGTGATCTGCATATTGCATATACCTTTTTCTAATGTGTGGAGGGGAAGCGAAATAACAAAACGCTGAAACAAGGATACAGTATAACCCATTGTCACAATGAGTTCTACAAGACACTATGTAGAAAATGAACTTTACAACTTGGGGAGGGGAGAGGGTATTTGGGGCGGCAAGGAGGAAAGGGAAAGCAGGGGAAAAACAAAAGAAGAGGTAACAATGCTTGATAGATTATGTACTAATTAACTTATTTATATAACTCTAACCCCTCTGTACAACATTTTTCCAATGAAAATCATGAAAAAAAACATTATCCTGGAGTACAATAAGTTCAAATTTCCTAAGTACTCTATAAATCAAGACGAATTTTAAGTGAGAATGTTCTCAGAAATATTTGTGTGTGTGTTATGCATAATTTCACAAGTGTATATAAGTTCACAGTAGGAGAAACAATATGAATAATAGGAGAAAAAGAAAATCTATGTTTAAGTATGGTTGCTCAATACAGTTAGAAAACTGCAAATAAGACAAATTTGAAACAATAAAGCCAAGACCAGTATGTAGATCTACGGGAGTGATATAGAGAAAGCATTACTACTAAGTGGAACATGAAGGATGAGGCCACTCTGTTTCTTCTACTAGCTCTAAATCGTGGCAACTAATAATGCAAATTTGTAAAAAGTAGAATGGAAGAAAAATTCCAGTTTCAAAGCAAGTCAGATATAAGAGCATGGACTTAACTGGAAAAATGTCATGTTGAGAGAGTAGGAATTATACTAGCAATGAACTGGTGGCTAAGTTCACATATATTTTTATTTCTTTACTTTTCTTTTTTCTTTGGTATTTGTGGGGCTTGAAGTCTGGGCTTAGGCACTCTTCCTCTACTCTTCAGCTTAAGTCTAGCAGTCTACCACTTGATCCACAGTGTCACTTCCAGTTTTCTGGTTGCTAATTAGAGATAAGTGCTTCATAACCTTTCCTACTTGTGCTGGATTTCAACTGCAATCCTCAGATCTCAGCCTCCTAAGTAGCTAGTATTATAGGTGTGAGCCACTGTCACCCGGTTTAAGATCACATTTCTACCAGTGTACACTCAATATATGTAATGTGTATGTTCATCTATCTTTATATGAATTCTTAAGTTAAAAATTCAGGCTACAAGTTAGACTTTACACTCACAAAACTGTTTCAAGTTTAAAAGTTGATACTCCTGGAAAGATAAAACCTAAGAATGTAAAGGATTCTGGGAAATTCAGTTTGCATCCAGCCTGGGAAAAAAAAGTATTTGTGACAATTTCTATAATTAAGCAGCCTAAACCTGCATTGTAAGAATGGCTGAAGTGATGGAATACTAGGTATGAGCAAGACTGCTGAATAAGAGCTTGAGGTTTTGACATACATACATGCAAGCATGCACATACACAAAGGCATTTATATATGTAAACACACATATGAAACAACACTCATAATGTGTAGAAAAAGTTAGAAAATAATAGAAAATATGTCCTAATACTACAAAAAGTGATAATTTTTAATATTAGAAAGTCCTCAAGTGAACTTTCCCAAAAAAGCTTGAGAACATTACAAAGGTAGGGACCAGAGATATTAAGAAAGTCAAGAAATCATTATTAAAGTGATCAGATCCATGGAAGAATGAATCAGAGAACCCTGCAGGTGCATCTGAAAATGTTCATATCCTGTGTCAAATGTTAGAACGTCAAAGCAGTCAGTCTAGTAGATAAGATCATTGGAGAAGTTCAGAATTGCTAGCCTGTTTCTAGATTAAATAAACCAACAAACTATGGCAGGGCAATGTGATACAAGCCTGGAATTCTAGCACTCAGACTAAGATAGGAGATTAGAGAGTGGAATTACATAGCGATACCTTCCCTGGACCAGGTAGTATAATTTGTCTCAATAAAACAAGCCAAACAACAAGAAAGGAATACCCAGTTGGAGGTTTGGGCTAATTTTTTCACTATGTTTTGATAAGTCAAGTTTCCTAGTGAAATGCAACTCATATATCATCCTCGCTTCTGTTTTACATGCTCTCTTCATTACAGAACATTGCTAGATACAAAATAGCTCATGATTCCCAGTCGAAAATTTGAAAAAGTAAGCACCATTCTGTTAGATTCTAAAGAAATGATGAAGGATTACAAAAGGTTAAGCCTGGAGAAATAGCAAAGTTCATCTAATGTAGGACTTTGGAGACCTGCCTAAATTAGAATTTAGATTTGAAATAAATGCTTTTCATTTGTAATTTCATATTCTCTAGGATACTACAAAAATGTTTTCAAGTAGAAGATTTAATTTAGAAATTCAGAAATGATTCTGGCATTCTAATTGCCTAGAATATTCTTTCAAGTGAGGTATAATTAGAAATTAGTTAATACATAATTCCAACAGTTCATGTATAACATGATAATCTGAATAATCTAGACAAAGTTGCCAACAAAGGGATGCTATTAATATATAAATTTAGAAAAAGATCAACTTTTTGAGGCTTTGGTGTAACATTGTATGAAGAGAGTAATTGTAGGACATCTTTTTTCTTCTACCTATACATAACACAGGAAGAAATTTCCTTACGTACCTCTTAATTACTCATACAATGAGGGAAAAAAAGCTAGGTTTAATGCTTGTTTATATTTTGTTTTTGTTGTTTAGTTTATGCTATGGCTTGACATCTAAGTCTGGGCACTGTCCCTGAGCCTGTTTTTGCTCAAGGCTACTGCTCTACCAATTGAACCTCAGTGCCACTTGTGTCTGGCTATTCCTTATGAGTTTATTGGAAATAAGAATATAAGGAACCTTGCTACCTGGGTGGGTTTGATCCATAATCTTCAGATCTTAATATTCAGATATTCTGATCTCCTGAATATCTATGATAGATAAAAATAATACATAATAAAATTAGTATATAATAATAATATAAATACTATTTGCGAGTGTTCTGATCTCAAAAATACCACTGGAGGGAAAATGATGCAGAAAACTTTAGTGTAGTGTTCTTTGCACAATTGGGAGGGCATCACAGCAGAAGTGTAGAATTTTTTCACAATAGTGATAAGCTAGTCATGATGTGAATTTAGGCAATTTTAAGGTGTACCTTACAAGTTGCAACTTTTGGGCTAGGATAAAAACTTGGGATTGATTGTCATAGAAATAATAGCTTATTCTGATGAACAAATATTTACTCTTCAGGAATTAATTATTATAGATAGTTCATAGTTTTGTCTTCTACCAGAATGTGGCTATTTTTTCTATTCATTTTTACATATGTAACATCACATTGGAAATTTCATCTATTGCAGAATTAATTAAAATGCAAACAGATACTGTTTTAAATGTCTCTGGCATGGCATGATCAGAATTTGAAAATGATTAATTAGTAGTCATCTGAATTTTGAAGAATACATATATTCTGTCATCATAACAATTATTCAGTTTTAAAAGTTAGGAGTTTCCGTAGAATTAAACTTTTCTGTTTTAATATGAGGTAATGGTTTTTTCAACATAAAGGCAAATACATTGTGAAGATATTGTATAGTTTGATAACATTCAAGTTGTTGACCCTCTGATAAAGAAATGGGGAATAGAATGGTATTTACTGTACCAATACAGTGAAATTATATTTTATGTAAGTTATTTTTTAATTTAATTTTATTGTCAAGGTGATATATAGAAGGGGTTGCCGTAATTGTAAGATGGTGAATACATAACATGTAGAACTTTTTATATACTACCTCACTTTTCTAACAGTTTCCCTTCACCCGAATACCCTTCACAAGTTGTAATGTAAATTTCCATTATGTTGTCTTGTGAGCATTGCTATTACATTGGTTTACACTTTGTCCTTTGTCACGCCATGTCGTTGTTCCTCTTCCCTTCCCTAATTAAGATAAATATATATATACAGTAACACATGATACTGAAATCAAATACAGCAGGGGACAAGCCATAGGGGAAAACACAAAAGAAAAAAGAATCACAGAGTACATTAAAAATAACAACCACGAAGGAAACCTTTGTTTCCATATGTAGGAGTTCATTTTGTTCATCATAATCTTATACATAGCTACTGAGCCATTCTGCTCATCTGCTAGGACTATCCTAGATATTTCCTACTTGTTGCAAATTAGGGAAACCATGGAATCTCTTTCTTTGTGTCTTGTTTATTTTACTTAGTAGTATTTTTCCATTTCCATATGAATTGTAAGCATAGAATTCCACATTGGATATATTTATCACATTTTGTCAATTCGTTCATCTCCTGAGAGGCATATTGATTTAAAACATGATTGCATGTAAGTATCACTTAGGGTCATTCAAAATTGACAGATGCCACCTCCCCAGATATTCTAAAATCATGATTTTTATGAAGATAGGATTTCATGGTGGTACAAGTGTTGAGATATCTGGATGAGTCTAATGTATATCTTGCACTGAATTAGACAGGAAGATATCCAATATCATATGGGTTAAAATGGTAATGACAAAATATTTCCTTGAGAAAGATAGAGGAGGCTTCCAGAAGTATGAATTAGTTCAGATAATTTTGGAGGATTTAGAAATGCAAGCTCAAGTATGTCTCTTTAAATAAAAATTATGTAATTGTTAGAGCAAAAGATGGGGAGGGGAAAGAAAACGATGACAGCAGATCATTTTCCCAAGTTAGATTATAAAACGATGTAATCTACAACTTCCCAGTTAAAAAGAGAGTAATATACTATGTCCCACTTAATTTAAGTACATGCAAAAAATTTACTTGGGTTTTTCCTACTTTAACCCACCAAAATAAGTGAAGTCTTATAAGAAAAATTATATTATTTCAATTACTTCAACCTGAACACTAACTGTGATGAGCCCTCTTTTTCTCACTTTGCACTTGGAAAATAGTCCCTAAGTTGATGATGATGTGGCTGATTAGAGTCAGAGTTAGGGGCTTCTACTTGTACAATTATCACTGAAGAGTTTAAAGCAGTTTTTCCCCAAGATTCCCAACTACATTTTCTTAAGCTGTACTTTGAACACACCCTCACACCTGAGCACATAATTTGAAATTATACTTCAGCATTTCCTTGGAACATTCTACTTTGTGCCTTTCGCTTTTTTGCACATTCCTTTTGAGTTCATAGTTGCTCTCTTTCCATTTCATCTATACAAACTGTTAAGAACATTGTTCAACTACCACTTCTTGTTTGCACAAGACCAGTCTATGTATGAAAGTACTTTGTCCATATTAAGCAATAGGGTAGTACTCACTCTTTGAGGAGAAAAGTTCCACAGTGTAACCCTATGCTCACATTAGAGAATGTAGAGTTTAAAATATTTTGAGAAAAACTGATATTAGAATTGAAAGTCTCCTTAGATCAATTTCCATGGGGCTCATTAGGTTTCCCATGAGAAATATAAATAGCCACAAAATCTAAAGCTAATTAGTAAGTATCCGAATTAACACTAGATCCAAGGTGTTGTGTTAGTACAAGTCAGCATTGTAGGTGAATCCTTCCCTACTTGCCAATGGGTATGAGAAAATGAAAGGAAGGCATTACAGCAAAATGTCTTACCTGTTTAGGCATTCAGTCGTACTGGTGAGGGTAAAGTCTGAACTCTCCAATTCAATAAAAGTTTGAAGTTTATAAAAGCATTCCCTACATATAAGAATTTGTGGCAGGATGATTGACAGGGTTATTTCACCATGGAGATATCCCTAACAAGAACTAGAGTTAAATGGAGTATATGTCAGTTATGATGTGTCAATGACTATTGAGGCATTTTCTATTCTAAAGAAGAATCAATTCGAGGAGTCTTCAGTCACATCAGTAATGCTGCTTGTTCAACCTAATACTTAGTGTTACTTGGATTACATTTATAACGAATAGGCTGATAAGACATCCAAACATATCTAAAAATATTTCAATAAAATCCCAAACTGATGTGGATACATGGGCCACACATTGGAACTGTAGGACAAATTAGGCTTGTCTGTGCTGTAGTTCAATCTACAAACTCCTGAGTAAACAAAGTCTTCAAAAATGTTCACACAATACCTATGAGTAAAGTTCATGACAGTTATATCTGTAAAATTTTTCTAAGTTCAGGATAAAAGCATTGGTTCCCAACATTTAAAATCAATAGGATCTGTTGAATTTATGGATCCGGAATTTTATGGCTTCATATTCATATCCCAAAATTTTATCAATATGACTTTCACCAAAACAATGATCTTATTGAACTTGTCTATGTCCTTTTAATTTTCAAAACCAAATAGCATATTTCTTTCAATATCTTCTTGCAAATTCCTTCCTTTACTTCTGTAAATCTGTGTTTGTTACTTTTTTATTTCCTTATTTATCTCTTTCTTCCAATCTTGTCTACAGTGGTGCTCACAATGCTCAAACCTGTGTCAGAACTTTCCTTTTCCTTTTCCTTTCAATATGGCCCCCAATTTTATTATTCTTTTTCATATTCATGGTCGTGGATATTTTGATGATGTCTAAACAGACCCATCTTTGCAACTAAACTTTAGAACTATCAGATTTTTCCCCTAAATCCATCATTTCCACCTGTGGTCCTTATAACTAAGAGTAGCACTAACAGAGTTGCCAGCCAAACGTGTGGGAGCACATTAGATTTCTTCTTACCCTTCTACTCTGTCCCATTAGATAAGATGAATGATCCAGATTTTCTCAGTTTCTGTCACTCAAATGATTTCTATTTTTTGGGTGGGTGCATTCGTGGGCCTGACCTCTGGGCCTGGGCGCTGTCCCTCATTTCTTCAGCTCAAGACTAGCACTCTACCACTTCAGCCACAGCACCACTTCCGGCTTTTTTCTCTGCTTATGTGGTGCTGAGAAATCAAATCCAGGGCCTCATGCATGCAAGGCAAGCGCTCTCCCATGAGCCACCTTCCCTGCCCCCACTCAAATGATTTCTATATACTAGTTTTTATGCCCCTGACACCAGCCTGTTTCATTTACTCAACACTGTCACCTAGTCCTAAAACAACCATATCCAAAGTATGCTTTTTCCCCATAGTCTTTTCATATTGGTCACTTCCATCACCAAATTACTCTCTTTGTAAGCACACAGAGTGAAGAACTAAGACACAAATTCTAGTATCATTATTTACTCACTACATTGACTGTTGGCCTTACATTTCTCATCTATAAATGGATGTAATCTACCAGAAATAATGAAGAATATATGGGTTGACTTCTAGAGCAGGAAAAAAGAAAAGTGAAGAGTCCTTACATTTTCCACCTTACCTTACGAATAAGGAAAGACTCAAATTCAGTTTGTTGGTATAAAGTCACAAATTGTTTCCTGCAGAAATAAAAATAAATTTTACCTCCTGGCTCTAAGGTATATGTCATTTTAAGGTAACTACAGATATGTAAGTGGTACTATGTAAAAATAGTGTCATGTTTTTTCAGATGTATTGAAGAACATACCCTTAATGTATCATTGGAAACATTGGTTATTGAATAGTATCTATAGGATAATGTTTTTGAACTAATCACTAAGCTGAAAACTATACCTTAGTCCATCAAAATGTGGAAATAAATAATTTTATTTATAAGAAAATAATACCACCAAGAAAAGTGTGTATACATTAGAGAGACTTCAGGAATAACATTAGGGTTTTTACTGTCTCTACCCATTTATGTGATAGTATTTCTTGATATTGAAACTCTCCTCTTGTTATTCTTATTGTATGTAATCCAACGCTATTTTTTACTATATATTTAATATGGGAAATATAGCTTCAAAAATGTGTAAAGTTTTTTCCTTTTCAATCACAATATTGTCATAATCAGGGTACTCTGTGATCATCATTATCCTCATCAAAATTATTATTAGAATCATAAGTGGAAAGTATTGAAACTCTGATATGTATCTATGATTTTGCGATTATTCCTTTTGTCTTTTGATTAATAATTTTAATGTTAATCACTGTGCATGCATCCATATTAAAATTTTGAACAAAGAAACAAAAAAGCTAAACCATAACAGGTAGCTTGGCTATGTGCTTATAACATATTATAGAATAGATTTTTGAAGTATTGCAATTTCCTAACAAGTATGAATTAACTGCCTCTCTCCTCACATCTACACACAAATATTTAAGAGTTTGAACAGAATTATTTCAAGTAATATACTACAATATCATGTGTATATCTAAAATTCCCTTAAAAGTAATAAATGCTACATTCTTTTGAAATATTAGATATTTTATTCTAGGAAACTTTTGGAAAAACATACTGTATATCTTTGAAATAAAAAGGTAAAAAAATAGCATAAGAAGTTTTAGAAAGAATCTGTCTTCATAAATGTATTTGTGTATATATATATATATATATATAATGTGTAGAAAGACATACATATTTAGAAATTGTCATCAGAAATATATACATATATCTAAATTTATGTGTAGAACGATATACATTATAATGAAACAAAAATCTTGAAACATAATTAAAATTAAAAAAATACATTAAACCAACTGCCAGTGACTCACACCTATAATTCGAGCTATTCTGGGTAATGAGGTCTTAGAATTGTTTTTGAAACTAGCCCAGACTGAAAAGTACTTGTTAGATTCTCCAATTAACCACTAAAACCCGGAATTAGCTCTATACCTCAAGTTGTAGAGTGCTGGCTTTGAACACAAAATGGCTTAGGGACAATGCATAACCTTGCATACAACATCTAGACCAACAACAAAATATATCTCATTAATTTCACAGAAGCATCTTTTACCTGCTGTGAACATTTCTTAGAAACATGAATACATGCCCATGGAAAATGTTAGGTAAAAAGTATAGAATATTTACGTCTATGTTAAAGGCATGACTATTTAGATTGTTTAAGATATTTAGGTAATGATTTAAAATTAAGAATAATGATAATGTATTGGGACTGTCTTTTATTCTATTTTATGATAGTAATAAAATATTTGTAATTATTCTGTAAAATTACTCTTGCTTGGTATTTGAATTATAATAAGTGATAAACATTTTTAAATGATTTCCATAGGAAAGGATAATTTTAATGGTATTAATTCTTTTGTAATTTCAAAACAATTAAGAAAATTATTCCAAGGCTGGTTTTCTCTAAAACTATATTTGTTTTCTTATTCTAATTTTCATATGTTCGTAGAAATTAAAATTCCAAAAATTCAATAGATGTTAGCATTCAGGATCATCTTCATAGATACTAATAATGGAGTCGCTTAAGTGGAATCGTTTTATTTCATTTGGTTTTGTCACAAATAAATCAAGATGACTGTATGTTTTGTTTCTTTTCACGTTATTGGCTCTTATCCTGAGAATACTTTTTTCTAGCAAAGTAGACAAAAGCAATTGGATTGAGCAAGTAACTTATGGCTATCAAAAAATGCAGATGCATAGATTTGTGTTTTCTATCATTTGCTAAAAGTTTCTTCCAGAAAAGGTTATCAATTACGTATAAGTGATGTATAATTCCTAGATATTCCATTTATCACATACATTTTTTGATTGGGTTATCTCTGCATAAGGTATAAAAACAGACAAAAAACTCAAAATAAACAGAAATCACATCTTTGTTTAGAAACTGCAGTTTACAAAGAATTTTTAGCAAACACCAAAAATATTAGGTATTTTGCATTTTGTAGGAAGAATTTTTAACTATAGTTTTATATTTTTGCTGACATGAAATTCACATACAATATATTATCTCTTTTCATTGTATACATTTTAGTGCTTTGGAAGTGAATTGTACACTCATAGGTTTTCCAAGCCTAATTTTCACAAACTTGGATTTCTTCAAATAGAAATGCTATAAATTTTATAACAGATATTAAAATAGATATAAAATTGAGTTACAGGAATTTGTCCTGCATACATCTTCTATAGGGTGTCTTTTCAAAATTTGTTTTGAGGAATTATTTCAGGTTCTCACTCATACTGTCCAAGTGCACAGTCAATGAACTACATTCCCGATCCATACAAGTTTTTTACTTCTCTTTAATACATACATAGAAGTGTAATAGCTAGAACATATACAAATCTCTTTGACCTTTTGAAGACTTGAAAAATTGCTTAATAAAATGACTGCAATATTACACAAATCATTCTACTATGCAAAGTATATCAATTTCTCCACAAATGCATTACTATATTTTGTGTCATCTTTTTATATTATGGTCATACTACTGAATTTTCTTTTTCTTTTTTCTTAGATACTAAAGAGGAGCTTAATTCATATGCTTCTCCTATTGACTATTAATTTACATATGTTCTTTATAGAAATATCCTGTTCGGGAAAAATGTATACAGAATTAGAAGATATAATAGTACTTAAGATTCAGGATCACTGTAACATTAACATTGTAGCATTAACAAATATGTGCCCTCTATCCGTTGGATATGTTTTCACTACTTTCATAGAATTAAGAAAGGTCATTAGTTGATATTCGTTTATTCTTGCTTTTCTTCAGCCACTAAGGCTTTCTATGTCAAATTTTTGGAAACCATTACTGATCCATTGTCATGAATTTTTACATGTATATTTTGTAGGATTTTACAACTCACATTTAGTTTGATAATCATTTTTTATTTAAAAATTATTGTATATGGTTTGAGGTAGTAGTCTAAGATTATTCTTTAAAACTAGAGAGGCAGTAGTGCCAATATATTCTATTTTTATTTCATTAAGTCATGGCATCCTTTTCAAAATCTATTGACAATAAAACTAAGAATTTATTTTTGATAAATCTGTTACATTCTTCTATGTGTTGGTTCTTTCACTAATAAACATGGTAATAAGATTCAAATCTAGTTAGAGTGCTCAAGCTACACCATTTTACAAGATTATTCTGATTGACCTGTATTCCTTGAATTTACATACAAGTTTATTGAGCAGGTGGACCAATATTCTACAGATATCTAGATGTTTCATAATCACTCATATTTTGCACCTTGTGAAAACACAAGACCCCAGATATTATATAGTGAAAAATGTCTTTAGAGAATGCTTAAAACAACTAAAATTAATTTAGGAATGAGTTAAGATTTAGGTAACACTATAGAATAATAAAGTTGAATGATAACGACTACAGAGAAGAGTGAAAGGGGATAGAATGATGGACCACCTAGGAGCTGTATGTCATTGTTATTGTGTTTCAAAAACAGAAAGACTTCAGAGAAGAGAAGGATGAAAATAATCAAAGTGTCCTTAATCAAGTTCTTTTTAATCCACCTAATAGTGTGGACTGAGAGTAAGAGAAGATAGGAAAAATAAAATAGAAAATAAAGCATTGTATAGACCTCTTACAATGTAAATAAATTGTAATAACAATATGATAATTAATTTCCAAAGAAATAAAGGAAACAATAGCTAAACTCTAAAGGCAAAAAGAATGAAGAGAGAAAAGAAGCAAAGTAAAACCTTTATCAATAACAAACACAAGAATTTGGAAGTGAAAAAGCAGTGGAAATACTCTAAATAACAATAAAATAACAATACAAATTGCTAATGTGGATAGAAAATGGATCACATTTAATCATATATAATTTTGAAAAAACGTACTAGGAATGAAAATTTTAAAGTCATAATTTAAAACACTATTTACATTATAACTACACAGTGTAGTTCAGTGGTAAAATCTTGACCTAGCATATGTAAAATAATGGTGTGATCTCCCAAGCATTACAAAGGTACACACAAAGCACACACACACACAAACCACACAACACACACACACACACACACACATACACACACATACCACATACACACATTTGGAATATTGATATTATAATATTAAATAGAAGAAATTATCACAAATAGTAAAAATAGATTAATAAATGAAATCATAATATTGCTCATATTATTTAAACGTTTAGTAGAAATCAAATAATCACAATATACTTGGATTCTTATAGATTAAGTAAAAGGAAAATTAAGAAATAGAAGACATGAGAACCTTTGTAAACAAGTTTCAAATAATAAACATTTTGAAACATGTATCCTTTAATTTTGACAAAAGATTAATGTTACTGGTGTTTAAGTCTCAAGATTTAGAATATGATAACCAGGTGCTCTGTATCTCGCTATGGGTGGCTATATCTCAAATCATTTCACTCTGGATATTTTTATGATAAGGTCTCATAGTTTCTCAGGCTCTCCCGAATTACAAACCCTATTCACAGTTCCTACCATAGGTAAAAAATGGAAGACCCAAATCACCATGCCCAGCTCAAACTTTCTTTTTTTTTTTTTTTTTTTTTGTTGGTCGTGGGGCTTGAACTCTGGGCCTGGGCGCTGTCCTTCAGCTCTTCAGCTCAAGGCGAGCGCTCTACCACTTGAGCTACAGCGCCACTTCCAGTTTTCTGGTGGTTTATTGGAGATAGGAGTCTCACGGTCTCTCCTGCCCAGGCTGGCTTTGAACCGCCATCCTCAGATCTCAGCCTCCTGATTAGCTAGGATTACAGGCGTGAGCCACCAGTGCCCGGCTCAAACTTTTTTTTTTTAATTCAAGTACAAATATTTACAAAAAAGTGACCGGGAAATGAAGCCTTTCTTAATATAGTATGTGTTTCTTGAAAATAGAGTAATTATTCGTTACCTGGAAAAATATGTTTAGAACTATAAGAAAACCAATTTATGTAAATTCACCAACCATATAATAATTAAGAAAATAATATTAAATATTCACATGTTAAATATTTTAAAAGTAACATATATGTGAATAATTTACATGTGTAAAAATCATGCAAAATTAAATGAACTAATCCTACAACTCTGAAAAAAGAATTATCTTAAAAAACAAGAAAATAATTAATTAAGACCAAAATTTGAAATATAGAAAATAAAATGAAGTGTACCCTTTAGTTGACTTAAGTAACTGTAAACCCTTTTTATATCAATTTTATAATAAAAAAGTATGAACAAAGAAAGCAAAAGTACATTTGAACAATACCAACAGCAAAAGCATCAGTAATTAAGTGTACAAAAAAAAATCGATGGAGGGGATAACAATATTCCTTCCAAAAGAAATGTACTCATTACCTTAATTATGTACCTGTAACCCCTCTGTACATTACCTTTAAATAAAATTATATTGAAATTAAAAATAAAACAGATAATATAGCAATTAAGAATTCTTAGAAGCCATTAGTTAAAAACATTATAAGAAACTGCCCCAAGTAACCAAGGAATATATTTTGATGATATTATTTAAATACTTAAACTTCAGCAGAAAACAAAATGTTTAAAATCTTTTACAAATAAAGTTATAAATCAGAATATATTACTATAATAATCATTGAATGGATTTTTAGTGGCAGTCAAATATGTAAGAAATGAGGCAATATGCCATTCGTTTGCACTTAATAAGTGAGAAAGAACTTTTTAGGTCTTTTAAAATATATCATAAGATTAATGAAGAAACTATTCTGTCACATCATACGATAATTAGAGCAAAGAACAGATTGTACTAAGTTTTGGGATGTTAATGTATGTACTTATTTTGGTTTTGGAAAATTGTGAGGATTTCAACTTTTTCTTGTGGAAAGGGAAACCCTGTCCTTAAATTAACCACTGATATAATTCCAGCCTAACAAGAACAATAATGCTAGGCTGGCATTATATCAGTGGTTAATTTTAGGATAGGGGTTCCCTTCCCACAAGGACATGCACCTGATGCATCAATGGCATCCGAGTTGCACACCAACTTGTCTAGTTTCCTGGATCCTGCAGTCCTTCCAATTTTAGTCTCTAGATAGTGCAGGATGGTGGAAATGATCCAATGCACCCAGGTA
Organism: Dipodomys merriami; assembly: GCF_024711535.1. Lineage (NCBI taxonomy): Eukaryota > Metazoa > Chordata > Mammalia > Rodentia > Heteromyidae > Dipodomys > Dipodomys merriami. The sequence goes on from NW_027202554.1 coordinate 139,907, forward strand.
TAGATTGGGAAGGAACTCCCCTAAAATTTGTCCTGCTTTTTGTTCTCAAGCCTCCTAAGTAGTTAAGAGTACAGATTGGAGTCCCTGGTGCCAAGCAGTAACAGTATTTTTAAAGCAATTAGACACATAGATGACAGGCTTGTGATTACTTCAGGAAAAGGATAAAAAAGCAGTGAAGCATTGAGGACAGACAGAATTTTAACTAGCTACTCAGAGGGTGAATTATCTTAGCTAGCTACTCGGGAGGCCAAGATCTGAAGACCACTGTTCAAAGCGAGTCCAATCATGAAAAAATATGTGATTATCTCCAAAAAACCAGAAGTGCAGCAGTGGCTCAAGTGGTAGACCACTATCCTGGGGCACAGATGCATAGAGCAGGAATGAGGAATGCATGCATGAGCACATGAACATGCACGTGTGTACACACACAAATGAGTATTTCAATGCAGAGTTCTTTATTTTTTTTTACTTGCTGTACTTTATTTCCCTGTATTAGTTCACAAATTAAGAAAATTAGCAAAGCAACTATTTACATACAACTCATCATGTTTCTCTAAAGTATACTCTTTTCATGGCAGCCTGCTTTTATTTAACCAAAAAGTAAATTATTCAGGAGATCAATTCATTTCCCTCAACTCTGTAATGTTGGATGATTGTTTAAGTTCTTCCTAGCAATGTAATTTTGTGAATTCCTGCATCAAGTAGCATATTTCTTTCATGAACAGGGAAGCCTCTGGGGAAAAAAAAACTGTAGGTTTTACTCCTCCTGGCAAGCATCTGGAAATTTATTATCTTCATATAACCCATGATCGGTCTGTGTATGCCAAAGATGGTTGTGAATATAAAAAGACCCTTCTAAGCACATAGAATTCATATACCTTTAATAGGTATGAAGGTTTTTTTTTTATTATTCTGAAAATACCATACAGAGGAGTTACAATTACATGGGCAAGATAATGAGTACATTTCTTATCAAGCATTGATGCCTCCTCCTTTGTTTCCCCTTTCTATCCCTTTCCATCTCACCCCTTCTGCCCCTCCCCGTTATTTCCCGCCTTGCGAAAGTTTTAAAGTTCGTTTTTCGACATAACATCTTGTAAATGTCATTGTTACAATGGGTCCAACTCTATCTCTTTTTAAACGATTTGTTTTTTCCCTTCCCCTCCACAAATTATACCAACATAAAATTCAGTGAAAACAGGAGTTATATCGTGGGGGAGGGACTTACAAAGCAACAAAAATTCATCTTAAAAATATATTACAAACAATCACATGAAAGAAGAAAATATTTGAATACTTATGTTGGGGTACATTTCACATAACATCAACGAATCTTACCTTTTCTGCTTGTCTCAGACATATACTATTTACTACCAATAAGGGAAACTATAGTGCCTATGTGCATTTGGGCCTAGCTTACTTCACTTAATATAATTTTTTCCAAGACTTTCATTTTCCTGACAATGGGGAAATGTCATTCTTTCTGATGGAGGCAAAGAGTTCCATTGTGTATATATACCACAATTTCTTCATCCATTCATCTATTGAGGGGCATTTGGGTTGTTTCTAAGCTTAGCTATGGTAAATAATGTTGCCATAAACATAGTTGTGCTGGGAGCTTTAGTGTGGTCTTCTTTGTGATCATTTGGGTAAATGCCCAAAAGTAGGATTGCTCAGTCATAGGGGAGCTCTATGTAGAGTCTTTTGAGGAACCTCCATACGACTTGCCAAAGTGGTTAACCAAGTTTAAACTACCACCAATAATGCAGTAGGGTTCCCCTATCCACATCATCTCCTGAAACTGTTGTTATTAGAGTTCTTGATTTTAGCCATTCTAACTGAGGTGAGGTGGTATCTCAATGTTGTTTTGATTTTCATTTTTCTGTGGCTAGGGAGGTTGAGCATTTATTCATGTGTCTATTGGCCATCCTTCTTTCTTCTTCAGAGAAGTTTCTCTTTAGCCCACTTATTTATTGGGCAGTTGTTTCTTTTAGGATTTGTTGTTGGGGGATTTAATTTTATGGAGTTCCAAGTATATTTTAGATATGAGACCCTTGTCCGTTGTATGGATAGTGAAGATCTTCTCCCCATCCGTAGGCTTTCTATTGATCTTGCTAGCTATGTCTTTGCCATGCAGAAGCTCTGCAACTTCATGCAATCCCATTTGTCCAACCTTTCTATGATTTGTTGTGTTTCTGGGTCTCTATTAAGAAAATTTCAGCCTTTGCCAAGGAGATCTAGGGTTTCTCCTATTCCATCCTGTAAAGTTTTCAGAGTGTCTGCTTTGACTCCGAGGACTTTGATCCATTTGGAGTTGATTCTGCTGCAGGGTGATATATAAGGATCTAGCTTTACTTTTCTACAAGTACTTAAACAATTTTGAGAGCACCATTTACTGAAGAGGCTGTCTTCCTTCCATTCTATTTTTTTTAGCTGCCTTATCAAGATTAGGCGGCTGTAGTTCTTGAGGTTCATTTCTGGGTTTTCAATTCTATTCCATTGGTCCTGAGATGTGTTCTTCTGTCAGTACCAAGCTGTTTTGATTACTATGGCTTTCTAGAAGAGTTTGAAATTTGTTATTGGTTTTCTTCCAGCATGTTCTTTCTGTTAAGGATCGTTTTTGCTATACGTGGTCTTTTATTGTTCCATATATATTTTTGGATTGCCTTTTCTATTTCCTTGAAGAATGAGGTTGCAATATTGATAGGTATCACATTCAATTTATAGATAGCATTGGGAGGTATTGCCATTTTTACGGTGTTGATCTTTCCAATCTAAGAACATGGGGTTTTTTGCCACTTTCTAGGTCTGTTTTGATTTCCTTTTTTAGGTATTTAAAGTTTTCATCATAAAGGTCCTTCACTCATTTGGTTAAGTTAATTTCTAGGTATTTCATTTTTTGTGGGGCTATTAGGAATGGAGTTGCTTTCCTAATTTCAGCCACAATTTTCTCATTGTTGGCATACAGAAAAGCCATTGATTTTTGAGGATTAATTTCATACCCTGCTACTTTGCCAAAGTTTTGAGTCACCTTGAGTAACTTGGAAGTGGATTCTTTAAATACAAGATCATGTCATCTGCAAAGAGGGGGAGTTTTACTTCTTCTTTCCCTATTGGGGTCCTCTTTATGTTCTCATCTTGTCTTATTGGTGTAGATAGGCATTCTAATACTAGATTGAAGAGCAGAAAAAAGAGTGGGCATCCTTGTCTCATTCCAGAGTTTAGAGGAAATAGCTTTAGTTTTTCACCATTGAGTATAATGCTTTCTGTAGTTTTGTCATACACAGCCTTTATTGTATTGAGGACTGTTCAATGGTTTCCTAATTTTTCCAGGACCTTCCCCATAAAGGGGTGTTGGATCTTGTCAAAAGCTTTTTCTGCATCTATTGAGATAACCATGTGGTTCTTATCCTTGCTCTTTTTGATATAATGAATTATGTTAATTGATTTGAGTATATTGAAGCAGCTTTGTATCGCTGAAATGAATTCTGTTTGCTCGTGGTGTATGATGTTTTGGATGAATTGTTGAAATTGATTAGCCAAAATTTTGTTGAAAGGCTTTGCATCAATGTTCATGAAAGAAATGGGTCTATAGTGCTCTTTCTTTGATGAGGGTTTTGGTATGAAGGTAATGATGGCTTCATAGAAAGCGTTCGCTTTATTGGGGAGTTACATCTGTTAATATTGATAGATAGGACTAAGAGGTATTTGGATGTTCCTGCCATTTTATCTTCCTTCTTGGGAGCTACGCCTACTGCATTCTTCCTATGGTTCTTGGATTCTGTTTGGGTGTGTTTTCTTGGCCTTTATTGTGGTCTTCTTGGTTTTCTATGTGTAGGACATCTTTAAGTATCTTTTGTAGAGCTGATTTGATGGACATTTATTTTTTGTTTTTCTTTGCTTTATGGAAGATTTTTATTTTACCTTCAGTTATGAAGGAGAGTTTAGCTGGGTACACTATTCTTGGTTGATAGTTGTTTGTCTTTAGGGCATGGCATACCTCGTTCCAGTCTCTTCTTGCTTTAATTGTCTCTGTTGAGAAATCTGAGGTGATTCTAATTGGTTTTCCTTTATAGGTGACTGATCTTTTCTCCTTGGCAGCTTTAAGGATCTTTTCCTTGATCTGAATTGATCCCGTGTGGATTATAATGTGATGATGGGATGTCCTGTTCTTGTGTGGTCTATTTGTAGTTCTAAAAGCTTCTTGTATCTGAATATGCCTATCTTTTTGTGTGTTGGGAAGTTTTCTGCTGGGATCTTGTTAAGCAAATTTTCTAGACGATTGACTTCTGTGTCTATGTGCTCCTGTACACCCATTTCCCACAGATAAGACCTTCTGATGGTGTCTTCCAAGTGTTGAATAGATTTATCATATTTCTTGAATTTGTCTTGGATAGTTGTATGTTCTTTCTCTATAATACCTAGGCTGTCTTCAATGCCGGAGATTCAATCTTCTGCATGGTCTAACCTACTGTCAAGACTTTCTACTACATTTTTTCATTTTTTTGCTTCTGATTGGTCGGTTTTTATGGTTTCAAAATCTTTGTTGGAGCTTTGTTTTAGATCTTGTATGAAATTCTTTACTTCCTTAATTTGTGTTCAGTGTTTATTCTCAAATCACTTGGTTGATTGGTTATGGTTTCCTTGGACTCCCATTGCTTCTGTTGGGCTCCATTCAGCATTCTCTTTGTGGTCGCCCTCAGTCCTTTCAGGTGCCTGTTTATGGATTCCATGAATGCCTCTATTGATCTTTGTCTATGCTCATCCTGCTCTTGCAAATCTTGTATTACTCTTTGATTAGATTTCTCACGTTTATGCAACTTGTGTAGTTCTCTATGTCTGATCTCAGCCTGCTCATGCAATTCCTTTATTTCTCTTTGAGTGTTCTCAACCTGCTCACACAATTCCAGTATCAACCTTTTAGTATCTTCCTCAAGCCCATGAGCTTCGTGTTTTGATCTTTAGTTTGCCTCCTCTCTCTCCCTCTCATGCTCACTCTGAGTCCTTTGCAGGGTTTCAATCATTTCATTCACCATGTTTACCAGTAATGTTTGTAGAGCTTTTTGGTAACTCTCCTCTGGATTATTCATTATCTGTTCTATCACCTGATTATCTTGAGTTGGAATTGAGATACCCGGACTTGCCATTTTTCCTTGTGTATTTCTTGCTTGTTCTGCCCATTTGGGATGAAAGTAATGCTAGTTTTGTGCTAGAACACAATTTTAAGGCAAGCATCAACCAAAGTCCTGTAATTGCATAGTCAAAAGTCTGCAGATTCAATCTATTTCAAGAGATACAGTCTATTCAACATTAAACAACTATGTATTAATGGGGTAAGAATAGCAAAGAAAAATTTGACAAACCAGAAATTATTATGTTTAGGGAGAAAGGTGTGGAAAAATAGGGTTAGAGGGATGTGGAAAGGTAAAAGGAGAGTGATATTAACCAAGTCCTACACTAAAGAGGGAAATGGATTGGAAAGAATGAAAGGAGAGAGAGAAAAAAATTAAAAGAAGAGACAAGAAAAAAAGGAAAGACAAATATTTAAATTTAAAAAGTGAAACTCATAAAAGTAATGAAAATTTAAAGAAGTGACATTGAGAGATGAACGGGGATAGGATGAGAGGAGGGGAGGGATAGAAAGGAGACCTGAAAAAGTAAAAAATAATAATTTGTGGAGGGGAAGAGGAAAAACAAGTCGATTAAATCACATACAGGTGGAACCGTTGCAACAATGAGAAGTACAAATTGTCATGTCGAAAACGAACTTTACAACTTTGGTGGGGGGGGAGGATTAAATGGGGAGCAGTGGGAGGCTTGGAAGGGATGGGAAGGGGAAACAAAGGAGGAGGCTACAATGCTTGATAAGAAATGTTCTCATTATCTTGCCCATGTAATTTTAACCTCTCTGTACGTTATTTTCACAATAAAAAATAAATTTAAAAATACTTCAAATATTGTATAGGTATAAATCGATAATACTGCTATTAAGGAATTTAATCCTAAGCAGTTTTGAATTGAGGAATACATTTATGAATTAAGTATGTATACAATGGAGGATAAGGTCTTATAATCAATGACAGGTATATATGAGGATAATTAGAACAACAAATAATTCATGCAAAAAGAACAAAAGATGAAAAAGTAAAATGAATGAGAAAGAAAGAACTAAAAAGACCTAATGGTCAGTAGAGATTTTTTTAAAAAGCACACATAAACACATATACACCTAAAATAAGAGTTATAAGAGGAAGAAAAAAAGATTAATAAAAACAATTTTTTATAATTAAAAAGTAAATATTTTAAAAAATATAAAAAAAGACTTCTTTGATTTTGTTTTTGGAGTGTTGATGGGAAAATCCTGTATCTCCCTTGTGTCAGTAACCAGTCTCTTGGTGGAGTCTCTGGTTTGCTTGTGGTGTTTCGTTTTCTGTGGCTTGATTGGTTTTTTTTAAGTCAGTTTGTTTGGGCAGGCAGAAATAATTCTGTTGGTTTACCCAGAAGTTTGTGATACTCCTCCCAGGCTAGTTCAGTGGGAGGAAGATCTGCTTTGAGTATCACAAAAGAGGAAGATGGCTGTTTCTGGAGTTGCTGTGAAAAGGCTGAGTTCTGGGAAAAGTTGAGGCCCTTCAGAAAACAGTAGCTTTTCCCTGAGGGGCTAGCTTCTGAGACATTCACAGAGCCCAGCCTGGAGCCATTCTCAGGGTTTATGTTTACTGAGTTTCAATTGATTGTCAGGGCTGCTGTAGAGAGGGGCAGCCTCTGGCTCTTTTTACCCAGTGAAGAAAGCCACTCCTTCGGGCGTGTAGCTTTCTCTGCCTGGTTGTGGACTTCAGAATGGCAGGTCAGGGTAGGTACTTGTGACTCGCTAAATGACTCTTCTGTTTTTATCAAAGGACTGAGTTGGAGCTAGCTACTTAGTCAGGCCTTTGTCTGTATCAAAGATGGAGATCTCCGCTGTTGGGGGGAGGAGTGGCCTTCCCTCCTCTGCTTCCTTTGAGAAGCAGTGAGAATGTCAGTTTTTTACTCATGCGGGAGTGTTGGTTCCTGGGTAGCCTATGTTCTGCTATCTGCAGGATGAAGATATCTGCTATTTGTCAGTTCTTGTTGGTGTTGAGTAAAATCTGCTCACCTGCTGCATCTGGCACATTTGTCCCAAACTCTCTGGGTTGTAGGTATGGTGGCTATGGATGCCAACACAGCCGCCACAGCCGCCGCAGCCATGGCTGCCGGAAAATGCTCACATCTGTCTCCTTACCTGGATTTTCCCTCTCTGGCCAAACTCTCTGTACTGTGATGCACACTTGGTGTGCCTAGGACTGTTCACTGGAACATTAGAACTGCTTTCTCTGCGAGAGCTTGTTTAGCCACCAGGTTCTCCTCTGCCATCTTCTTGAAATTCCTGAAGGTGTTTAAATGTTACTGGAATTGTTTTGGAATAAATATTTTTTTACCTTGAATATCTTGAGAAAGAAGATTTGGTTTCTCAGCACTATAGGTAAGAACTTGAGTGAAAGAAACAAAAGGAAAAATGAGGAACAACTCAACACATACATTCAAAAGAAACAAAACAACCCAAGCAAAACCAAATTAACTCAGTACACAAGAACCTGCAGGAAATTCAAAGGTTTTTAAAAATAGCTATAATAGGGGCTGGGAAGATGGTTCAGTGGTAGAGTGCTTGCCTTGCATGCATGAGGTCCTGGGTTTGATTCCTCAGCACCACATAAGCAAAAAGAAAAAAGCCAGAAGTGGCACTATGGCTCAAGTGGTAGAGTGGTAGCCTTGAGCTGAAGAGCTGAGCGACAGTGCCCAGGCCCAGAGTTCAGGCCCCAAGACCGGACTCAAAAAAAAATAGCTATGATAAGCTTATGAAAATCCTGACTACATGGGAGCCTACTGTGGTGAGTATAGTGGTTAAAGCTCAGACTGGACCGAAAGATCTGTACACAATGCCAGGAACCAATTATTCTAAATTCCAGGAAGAATAACACCAAGTAGACTGAGCCCACGATCATACACAAGTAGGAAGCAAGATTCAATCTGAAAGTTAATCAGGATAATTTAGGGCTGGGGGCATGCCAAAGTCGTAAGAACATCCATTTAGAAGACACAAGACACTCAATTGAAATTCTAATATTATGGGTATTAAAGAAAAAAATATGACTTTAAATAATTGGAATAATTGCAAGATTTGAATATTGAGTGGAGAAAAATCCATGAGAGAGATAGAGTTTAACCATGTTGCAATGCTTTCTACTTATGTGATAATATTATGTGGTACTCCAGATAAGACAGAGTTACCTTGCAATGAGCATGGATGTGCATTTGGGTGAAAGAAATATTCTACTTACACAGGTGTAAATTAAATGCTTTTTTGGGGTAGATTTTAGTACTTGAACTAAGAGCCTGGGTGATATGTCTGAGTCTTTTCTCTCAAGGCTATCACTCTACTACTTTGAGCCACAGTTCCAATTCTGATTTTCTGTTGGTTGTTTGGAGATAAGAGGCTTATGGACTTTCCTGCCCAGGATGGCTTCAAACCAAGATCGTCAGATCTCAGCCTCCTGAGTAACCAGGATTCCAGGCCTGAGCCATCCATGTTTTTAATAATTTAGTAAATTGTACAGTTACAGAAGTTAAAATTTATCATTATAACTTTTATAATATATGTGTGTATATTTATATCAATGCATACATATAGAAATATTTTAATGTATTTTTGTATCTACAGTAGATTTATGAAATCATCCTTCATTACAAAATAACATGGAAACAAGTTTAATGAGGAACAAAGCATAGGGAATAGTCACGTTTCTTGTTGAATGAAATATGAATTGTGAGAATCAGTTTGAGAAAACCATTTAACAAAATGGATAATGGCTATTAATTCCAATCCCTTTATTTGCCCATATTTTGCATCCTCACACATGAGTGTCAAAATCAAACCACACATTTTTGCCTTTGTAGTTAAATCATGCTATAATTTAGGGGATAGGAGAAGTAATCAAATAAAGATTAAAATAATAGTAAGTGATGCTATGAGAGCTGAAAATTATTTTAAATATGATAGTAGCTAATTAAATTCCATATCTCTTATTTTTACTCTATTGTCATATCCCTCATAACCACATTAGGAAAGTACATAGAAGATTCTCACTAAATTATGTGTAAAATTATGAAAAATGTATTAAAAGCATATGGGCACATCGGGGCTAGGAAAGTGGCTCAGTGGTAGAGCTCTTACCTTGCATGCAAGAGGCCCTGTGTTTGATTCCTCAGCACCACATAAGCAAAAAGAAGAAAGCTGGAAGTGGAGCTGTGGCTCCAATGGTAGATTGCTAACCTTGAGCAGAAAAGCTGAGGGCCAGCGCCCAGGCCCAGAGTTCAGGCCCCTCGACTGGACAGAAAACAACAACAACAACAACAAAGAATATGGGCACAATGTGGTTTTAGCTGATTCAGACCTGTAGGGGGTAGTGTGTTTTTGAGAACTTGAAAATCCTTGTGGTGGAGATGAAGGAAGGGATGTGCTTATTCTGGAAAATTGGTTAGAGGGTTGCTCCCAGTAAAACAGTGTTGAATTCTTCCCAAAGTTTACAGTAAAATCAATCTCACAATCATGTTCTCTACTGCACTATTCACCATAGAGAACTTATGGAATTAGCCCAGACGCCCTTTAGCGGAGGGATGGTTGGAGAAAGTGTTGCACATATACATAATTGGATTGCACCCATCCATTATAAAGACCGTTACAGCATTTGCAAACAAATGGATAGATCTAAAATTATGTTAAGTAAACGACGTCAGAGCCAGACACACAAAGGACACTTATTTGGAAGCCAGAATTTTATGCAAGTTAAACAACAGTATTAATCAAAGCATGCTATTTGCAGAGGAGTATTTAAAAGGTGTAATTTCTTATAAAATTGAACTTTTAATCCAACAAAATGAATACCAGGAAACTATCACTTGGAAAATATGAGGGGAAGTCAAAGGGAAGGATTAAAGAGACTTACGGAGGTAGAGAGTGAAGCCATAATATTCAATGCAGATAGTACGAAACTAGGAAAAAATGAAAGTGGGGTGAGGTTTGGAAGGATGTGAGAAATTTATGTAAAGATCCATCATACTTAAAAACTAATTCATTGAATGGAAAACCCTTCGTACAACTATTTACTAAAAATATAATGAAAAACAATGGAGACATCTGATCTTAACCCATGAGTCAATATGATAATTTCCTTCTCAGAAATTTTCTTTGCAGGTATTGTTCTCATAATAACAGAAAAGTGAACAACACAATGAATATCAATACATCACTTTGCCTATCCTAAATAGACACAATATAAAAATCACAGTACAAATATTTGAATATATCACATGATAAAATAACAAGTAGAAAATATCAAACTATGATTGTTTTTCCAAGTACTTTACCTTTGGTATCTAATTTAATCCTCACAATAATACCATAAAGTAGAAATAGTTCTATTTTTAATTCTAAGATGATGAAATGTAAGTCTTCAGAGTTGGAATTACTAGTACAACATTGTACACACGGTAAGTGTTAGGCTGCGGTCCATTCCCACCATATCAAATAACCTCATTCTATTTTATAACTAAATACCAGCACTCAGTCTACTAATTCTAGGAAAATTTCCCAAAATTATTGTGCACACTCTAATAATATTTCACTTTATCCTTGTTAGAAAATAGGTAACTAAGCCGGACACTGGTGGATCACGCCTGTAATACTAGCTACTCAGGAGGCTGAGATCTGCGGATTGTGGTACAGAGCCAGCTCGGGCATGACAGGCGGTGAGACTCTTATCTCTAATAAACCACTAGTAAACTGGAAGTGGCACTGTGGTCCAAGTGGTAGAGACCAGGGACAACACCCAAGCCCAGAGGTCAAGCCCCATGACCAACAACAACAACAAAAAAAAGAAAATAAGTAACTGTAATATGAAAACTCCAAGTTCATAATCAATTTATACCTCCGTGGTGAAAGGAACTGCTAAACTATAACATTCTTGATTTCTGGCTCAAAATACTAGAAATCATATTTTATCCCTTCACTCAACACTGCACTGCCTGGGGACCACATCTCTGGTTAACACAGTCTTATTGAAAGAATGACCTGCCCAATTCCTGATGGAAACAGACTGCAGGTCTTTTGGAGCAATTGTTTCGACATTGTAGCTCACCTAAATTGTTTACCATTAGAAGTATTTTGATTGCTTTTTTTAATATTATTTTATTTTATTTGAGAACATACTGTACAGAGGGGCTACAATTACATGGGCAGGATAATGCATACATTTATTACCAAGCATTGCAGCCTCCTCCTTTGTTTACCCTTCACCTCCCTTCCCAGACTACCCCCTCCCACCACCCAATTATACCCCCCTCCCCCCCCACACTGACATTGTAAAGCTGGTTTTGACATGACATTTTGTACTTCTCATTGTTGCAACAGGTCCACCTGAATCCTTAAACGACTTGTTTGTCCCCATCTCCTCCACATGTTATACTGACATCAAATAGAGTGAAAGCGGGGGTTACACTGTGGGGGAGGGACATACAAAGCAACAAAGAGATATTCTTATAAATGCGTTAGAAACACATGCATGAAAGAAACGAAAACGTTACAATACATATTTAAGGGTTCATTTTCCTAACATCACATTATCTGACCTTTTCCGCTTGACTCATACCTATACTAGATATTGCAAATAAGGGAAACCATGGGACCTATGCTTCTTTGGGCCTGGCTTACTTCACTTAATATAATTTTTTCCCATTCTTTCCATTTCCTAACAAATGGGGAAATGTCATTCTTTCTGATGGAGGCATAGAATTCCATTGTGTATATATACCACATTTTCTTGATCCATTCATCTACTGAGGGGCATCTGGTTTGGTTCCATATCTTAGCTATGGTAAATAATGCTGCAATAAACATAGTTGTGCTGGTAGCTTTAGTGTGGTCTTGTTTGTAAACATTTGGGTAAATGCCCAAAACTGGGATTGCTGGATCATAGGGGAGATCTATGTGAAGTATTTTGAGGAACCTCCATACTGCTTTCCAAAGTGGTTGGACAAGTTTACATTCCCACCAACAATAAAGTAAGGTTCCTTTCTGTCCACATCCCCTCCAGCATCTGTTGTTGTTAGAGTTCTTGATTTTTGCTGTTCTAACTGGAGTGAGGTGGTATCTCAATGTTGTTTTGATTTGCATTTCTTTTATGGCTAGGGATGTTGAACATTTCTTCATGTGTCTATTGGCCATCCTTCTTTCTTCGTCAGAGAAGCTTTTCTTTAAGTCTTTCGCCCACTTATTTATTGGGCAGTTGTTTCTTTGAGGATTTGTTGTTAGGTGGTTTAATTTTTTGAGTGCCAAGCATATTTTAGATATGAGACCCTTGTCAGTTGTATGGCTAGTAAAGATCTTCTCCCAATCGGTGGGCTTTCTATTGATCTTGCTAGCTATGTCATTTACCCTGCAGAAACTCTGCAACCGTATGCAATCCCATTTGTCCAACCTTTCTTTGATTTGTTGTGCTTCCGGGTCTCTTTTCAGAAAATTTCGGCCTGAGCCAAGGAGACCTAGGGTTTCTCCTATTCCATCCTGTAATGTTGTCAGAGTGTCTGCTTTGAGTTCAAGGTCTTTGATCCATTTGGAGTTGATTCTGGTGCAGGGTGATATATAAGGATCTAGCTTTAGTTTTCTACATGTAGTTAACCAATTTGACTAGCACCATTTACTGAAGAGGCTGTCTTTCTTCCATTCTATTGTTTTAGCTTCCTTATCGAAGATTAGATGGCTATAGGTCTGTAGGTTCATTTCTGGGTTTTCAATTCTATTCCATTGGTCCTGAGGTCTGTTCTTATGCCAACACCAAGCTGTTTTGATTACTATGGCTTTATAGTAGAGTTTGAAATTTGGTATTGATATTCCTCTAGCAGTGTTCTTTCCGTTGAGTAGCGTTTTTGCTATTCGGGGTCTTTTATTGTTCCATATGAATTTTTGGATTGCCTCTTCTATTTCCTGGAAGAATGAGGGTGGAATTTTGATAGGTATTGCGTTGAATTTGTAAATAGCCTTGGGAAGTATTGCCATTTTCAAGATTTTAATCTTGCCAATCCAGGAGCATGGGAGGTTTTGCCATTTTTTAAGTTCTGTGTTGATTTCTTTTTTCAAGATTTTAAAGTTTTCATCATAGAGGTCCTTCACTTCTTTGGTTAAGTTAATTCCTAGGTCTATTTTTTGTGGGGCTATTACAAATGGAGTTGCTTTCCTAATTTCAGCCACACTTTTCTCATTGTTGGCATATAGAAAAGACATTGATTTTTGGGGGTTAATTTTATAACCTGCTATTTTGCCAAAGTTTTGAATCAGCTTGAGTAATTTGGGAGTGGAGTCTATGGGATTCTTTAAATACAAGATCATGTCATCTGCAAAGAGGGAGAGTTTTATTTCTTCTTTCCCTATTTGGATCCCCTTTATGTCTGCATCTTGTCTTATTGCTGTAGCTAGGCATTCTAATACTAGATTGAAGAGAAGTGGAGAGAGTGGGCATCCTTGTCTTGTTCCTGTGTTAAGAGGAAATGGCTTTAGTTTTTCACCGTTGAGTATAATGCTGGCTGTAGGTTTGTCATATACAGCCTTTATTGTATTGAGGAATGTTCCATGGATTCCTAATTTTTCCAGAACCTTCATCATAAAGGGGTGTTGGATCTTGTCATATGCTTTTTCCGCATCTATTGAGGTAACCATGTGATTCTTATTCTTGCTCCTGTTGATGTGATGAATAATATTAATTGATTTGCGTATATTGAACCAGCTTTGCGTCCCTGAAATGAATCCTGTTTGATCATGGTGTATGATTTTTTGGATGAATTGATGAAGTCAATTGGCCAAAATTTTGTTGAGAAGTTTTGCATCAATGTTCATCAAAGAAATGGGTCTATAGTTCTCTTTCTTTGATGAGTCCTTGCCTGGTTTTGGGATGAGGGTTATGATGGCTTCATAGAATGTGTTTGGTAGTGAGCTTTCCTTTTCAATTTCATTGAAGATTTGGAGGAGTATTGGTGTGAGCTCTGCTTTGAAGGCCTTGTAAAATTCCGCTGTAAAACCATCTGGTTCTGGACTTTTCTTAGCTGGGAGGTCTCTTATTGCTGTTTCTCTTTCAATGCTTGATATGGGCCTGTTAAGCTGGTTTAACTCATCTTGGTTTAGTTTTGGCATGTCAATATTTGCTAGGAAAAGGTCCATTTCTGTCAAGTTCTCAAACTTATTAGCATAAAGTTTTGAGAAGTATTCCCTTATAATGTTCTGAATCTTGGTTGTTTCCGTGGTGATGTTTCTATTCTCATCTCTGAGTTAATTAATTTGGGTGTGTTCTCTCCTTTTTCTGATAAGGTTTGCTAAGGGTCTGTCAGTTTTGTTAAGTTTTTCGAAGAACCAACTCTTTGTTTTGTTGATTCTTTCTATAGATTTTTTGGATTCTAATTCATTTAATTCTGATTTAATTTTGATTATTTCTTTATGTCTACTGGATTGGGGTTTATCTTGCTGCTCTTTTTCAAGGAGGTTTAGATGTGTCATTAAATTGTCAGTTTCCAATCTCTCCAATTTGTTGATGTAGGAGCTCAGAGCTATAAACTTGCCTCTCAGTACTGCCTTTGCTGTGTCCCAGAGGAGCTGGTAATTTGTGTGTTCATTTTTGTTGAATAGCATGAACACTTGAATTTTCTTTCTAATCTCTTCCATGACCCACTCATGATTCAGCAGTGTGTTGTTCAGCCTCCATGTGATTCCGGACTTTCTTTGGTGGCTTTTGGTGTTGAGTTCTAATTTTATTCCCTTGTGTTCAGAGAGAATGCAAGGTATAACTTCAATGTTTCTGAATTTAGACAAGTATGGTTTGTGGCCTAAAATGTGGTCTATTTTAGAAAACGTTCCATGTGCTGCTGAGAAGAATGTGTATTCTGATGCTGCTGGGTGAATTGTTCGGTAAATGTCTGTTAAGTCTAGTTGATCTATGCAGCTGTTTAGATCTGCGGTTTCTCTGTTGAGTTTTTGCCGAGTTGATCTATCTAGTGGGGAGAGTGGTGTGTTAAAATCCTCAACAATTAATGTCTTTGGATCTATATGGGATTTGAGGGAAAGTAGTGTTTCTTTGATAAATTTGGGAGCTCCATTGTTTGGCGAATAGATATTTAGAATTTAATATCCTCCTGAAGGAGAGATCCTTTAATTAGTATGTAGCGACCTTCTTTATCTCTTCTCACGAATTTTAATTTGAAGTCTATTTTATCTGATATTAGGATTGCAACTCCCGCCTGTTTATGAGAGCCGTTTGCTTGGTATATTTTGTTCCAGCCTTTAACATTGAAAATGTGTTTGTTTTTACGGGCAAGATGTGACTCCTGCAGGCAGCAGATAGAAGGGTCTTGTTTTTTTTTTTTTTTTTTTTTTTTTTTTTATCAAACTAGACAGTCTATGTCGCTTAATTGGAGAGTTCAGTCCGTTAACGTTAAGAGATAGGACTGGGAGTTATATGGGAGTTCCTGCCATGTTATCCACCTTCTTGTGGGCTGTGAAAACTGGGTTCTTCCTAAGGTTCTTGGATTCTCAGTTTGCGTGCAGTTTCTTGGCCTTTGTTGCGGTCTTGTTGGTTTTCTATGTGTAGGACATCTTTAAGAAACGTTTGTAGGGCTGGTTTGGTGGAGATATATTGTTTCAATTTTTCTTTGCTATGGAAGGTTTTTATTTGGCCTTCAGTTATGAAGGAGAGTTTAGCTGGGTACACTATTCTTGGTTGATAGTTGTTTGTTTTTAGGACATGGCATACATCATTCCAGTCTCTTCTTGCTTGGATTGTATCTGCTGAGAAATCTGAGGTAATTCTAATTGGTTTCCCTTTATAGGTGATTAACCTTTTCTCCTTGATAGATTTAAGGATCTTTTCCTTGGTCTGGGTTGATCCTGTGTGGATTATAATGTGACAGTGGGATGTCCTATTCTGGTCTGGTCTATTTGGGGTTCTAAAAGCTTCTTGTATCTGAATAGGCCTATCTTTTTGTATGTTTGGGAAGTTCTCTGCTAGGATCCTGTTAAACAAATTTCCTAGACCATTAACTTCTGTTTCTAGGTGCTCCTCTACAACCATTATCCTTAGATTGGTCCTTCTGATGGTGTCTTCCAGGTGTTGGATAGACCTATCATATTTCTTGGACTTGTCTTGGATGGTTGTATGTTCTTTCTCTATAATATCTAGGCTGTCTTCAATCCTTGAGATTCGATCTTCTGCATGGTCTCACCTGCTGTCAAGACTCTCTACTTTGTTTTTTATCTCTTTTCCTTCTAATTGGTCAGCTTTGATGGCTTCAAGTTCTTTGTTGAAGCTCTGTTTTAGGTCTTGTATGAATTTCTTTATTCCTTAATTTGGTGTTCAGTGTTAGTTCTCAAATCACTTAGTTGATTGGTTATGGTTTCTTTGGACTCCCATTCCTTCTGTTGGGTTCCATTCAGCATTCCCTTTGTGGTCTCCCTGACTTCCTTCAACTCTTTGTTAATGGATTCCATGAATGCCTTTAGTGATCTTTGTGTATTCTCTACCTGGTCTCTCAATTCCTGAATTACTCTTTGATTAGCTTCCTCCTGTCTGTGGGATTCCTGCAGTTCTCTTTCTTCCCGTTCGTGGGATTCCTGCAGTTCTCTTTGAGTGTTCTCTGCCTGCTCACGCCATTCCTCCCTTTCTCTTTGAGTATTCTCAAGTTGTTCAAGCAAATCCTGTATCAGTTTTTGAGTAGCTTCCTCACGCTTGTGATATTCCTGTATAAACTTCTGGGATGCCTCCTCTCTCTCACTACCACGCTCATACAGAGTCCTTTGTACATTGTCAAACTTCTCATTTATCATGTTTGCTATTAGTGTTTGTAGAGCTATTTGGGAACTCTCCTCTGGATTATTCTTTATCTGTTCTAATCCCTGATTATCAAGATTGGGAATTGAGATACCCGAATTTGCATTTTTCTTGTGTTTTTCTGGCTTACTCAGCCCATTTGAGATGAAGATTGCACCAGTTTTGTGCTAGAACACTATCTTAAGGCAACCATCAACCAAAGTTTGCGTTTGTACAGTCAATAGTCTACAGATACAATCTAGTTCAACAGATACATCTATTCAACATCAAACAACTATATGTTAATGGACTTCGAACCGCAGAAAAGAATTTGGAAAACCAGAAATTATTAGGATTAGGGAGAGATGTGGGTAAAAAATAGGAATAGATTGGTGTGGGGAGGAATAGGGAGAGTTAACTATGTCCTAATCACAATGCAGGAAATGGGTTGGGTAAGATGCAAGTAGGGAGAGGGAGAAAAAGAAGAGACGGAAAGGGGAATGAAGAGAGACCAGAATAAAAATAGAAATGTAAAAATTAATGTTATTATAGAGGTTAAAAGACCGTCTATTTAGAGAGGAATGTGAATATGTTCAGAGAAGGGGAGGGACATAGAGGAGATGTGAAAAACTTTAAGGATGGGTAATGGAGAAGAAAAGATCAGAAGTTCAGTAGAGCTAGACAAAAAACAAAAAGATAGTTAGAAAGAAAAAGAGAAAGAAGACAAGAAAAGAAAGGAAAACGCTCATTCACATATTCCTAAAATAAAAATTATAAGATGAGAAAAAAAAGTTACTGGAAAGCAATTATTTATTCAGAAGAGGCAAAAATTAAAGATTAATAAAAGTTTTAGAAGGGAAAAAATTTATATATATATATATATATATATATATATATATATATATATATATATATATGGTAACAAAAACAAAAAACAAGCAAAAAAAAAAGAAAAGAAGAAGAAGAAAAAAAAAGAAAAAAAGTCTTTTGATTTTTTTTTGGGGGGGGGAGGAGTGGGAAGAATCCTGTTTCTTCCTTTTGTCTGTAACCAGTCTCTTGTTGGAGTCTCTGGTCAGCTTGAGGTCCTGTGGCTTGATTGGTTTCTTAATTCGGTTGGTTGGAAGAGGCAGAAAAATGCTCTGCTTTACCCAAGATTTTGAGATCCCCCTCCCAGGTTAGTTTTCTGGGAGGGTGATCTGCTTTGAGAATCACAAAAGAGGGGGATGTGGTGATGAGGCTAGGTTCTGGGTAGAGTTGAGGCCTTTCAACAAACAGTAGCTTTTCCCTGGGGCTATTTTGTGATAAAGCTCACAGCGCCCAGCCTGGAGCCATTCTCAGGGTTTCTGTTTTTCAATTGATTGTGGAGGCTGCTAGAGGGAGGGGCAGCCTCTGGCTCTGGTTATCCAGTGAGGCAAGGCACTCCAATGCCTGGCGCCTGAGCTGGGTGACTTTTCCCTGGATGGAGCTGAGTCTGGCAGGTCACTTCGCCGTTAAGTTCTTGTGACCTGCGAAAGGACTCCTTTTATTCCAAGGCCTGAGCTGGAGCTAACAGCTCCTCCGAGCTTTGTCGGTATCCAAGATGGAGATCACCGGTGCTGGGGGGGGAGGGGTGGCCTTCCCTCCTCTGCTCCCTGAGAAGGAGTGAGGACGTTGGGCTTGTACTCACACCGAGTCTTGGATCCTGGGTCATCTCTGGTCTGCAAACTGCAGGATGAAGATGTCTGCTCCTTGTCGGTTCTTGTTGGTGTTGAGTAGAATCCGCTCGTCCGCTGCGTCTGGCTCCTTCGTCCCGGACTCTCTGTGTCTCAGGTATGACCCCGCGGCGGTGGTCGCCGCCACGACCCTGCCGCCGCAGCGGCAGCTGATGTGTTTCCTTGGCTTCCCCTCTCTTGTCTAACTCTCTGTCCTGTGATGGCACACTTGGTGTGATTCTCTGGCTTAGGACTGTTCACTCGAACTCTAAAACTGCTTTCTATGCGAGAGCTTGTTCAGATTCCAGCTTCTCCTCCGCCATCTTCCTGGAACTCTCTTGATTGCTTTTTTTACCTAACATTTTGGGAGAAATGTACTAATTTATAATGTTATTAAAGACAGACTGATATAAAATCACTTTTCACCCCAGATAAATATTTTGCCTTTCATATACACAAAAATGCAGTCTGACATATTAATGTTAGGAATGAGAGGTTAAAAATCATAGGCACCAAGACCTAAGTATGAATTAAAGAATCTCCAACTTGTGAATACAATTGGTTTTAAAAGACATCAATACTACTGCATTTTTAAATTCCCTATGATAATGATAATGATTCCCTATGATAATGATAATGAAAATGATAAACTATTAACACTTAAAAATAATTCATTTTCTTGGGAGTAGGACACAAAACACAAGGTTAATTCTAATCATTTAAAAAGACCTTTATTTATACTAAACATTCACTCATAACTATAAAGATTCTAAAACTAACTGAAGTACAGAGACACAAAGGAACTAATTTAACTGCATCATGTACATTCAATGGACTGTTAATAGAAAACAAAGTTATACTAATAATTAGCTTACCCAATTCACTTACATTCTTTTATTCTATTCCATTTGTTTTCATAAAAAATGGGTTTTCATAAAATGATGCATAAAAAAGCCTATATGCCCACTTACATTTTCAGATCTTAACAATATTTATTTCAGAAAATTTAGCTCTATAGTTAATGAACTGAAATAATACTAAAATATTCAAAGAACTTTCAGAAATTGCAAGACTTCCTCTGGGATGTTATGTATATTGGAAACGATATTCAAAAAGCCTTATTTGTTAAAGTTTTCATAGTTACTCCCACAAAAGAGCCATTGGTAAAGATCCCTGTGAATGTACAAAACACCTTCAAATGCATACACAATCTGGACATGACACATCCTTTTTGTTTGTTCGTTTTTGGAAGGAATATCTAACAAGTATATCGACAATACTTATTTTGTCTATAAGATGGGATATTCAAATGTAATATGGGTTTGATTAACTCTTAGTGCGAATAGATATGGTCTTGCAAAGAAAGTGATTCTCTACAGAAATCCGGAAAGAGTTTATCCAACTTGTGTTTCACAGGAATAACCAGAGAGTAATACCTGCTTGGTCAAGTCGGTCCAAATCACTCCATGAGTGTATCTTAAAAGTATAACCAATTTAAGAGGTCAAATATGAATTTTGTACTGACAATCATCTTACAGCAATAACTTACTACCTAATTATGTCCGTAGCTTCTTACCTCACATACAATAAGAGCTGAAAGCGGTCTCTTTCTCTAACTTAATGCTGTAAATGCTTTGATTATGATGACTTTTTTAGTAGACAAATAATATGTACAGAAGGGTGGTTCCACTGAAATGACATGACAGAACACTGGTAAATAAAACATTGCAACACAGCTCTTTTCAGCCTCACCATGTCCACATTGGCAAGCAACATTGAAACAGCACACACACACATATACATGTATACACATGTTCGCACATGTACATACACATATACATGCATGCTAAATTCAGGGTTTATTGTACAAAAAAGTTCAAATAAAATATTAGTGATTTGTACAAATGATAATATGCCTTATTACAAAATAATACATGAACCATCACACCCATGTTACATTTTACCTGCCTCTCCAAATGTGACCACTTAATTTATTTTTAATTAATTGATTACCTTATTAATTTGTTTGGTGCTAATACTAGGGCTTGAACTCAGGGTCTGGCTTTGTCCCAGAATTTATTTTTTGTTTCAGTTTTCTCAAGGCTAGCATTTTACTGCTTGTACCACAGCTCCATTTCTAGCTTTTTCTGGTTACATTCAAATCAGAATCTAATGGACTTTTTTTTTTCTTGGTCTGCTTTCAAACCACAATCCTCAGATTTCATCTTTCTGATTAACTACTAATAAAGACATAAGCCATCAGTGTGGCTTCTACTTTTTCCTCTATAATTATCTAATGCACATACTTAAATAGTAATTTAAAACTGAGAGAATAGAAGCAAGATGTACAGTGATGATACTCTCCTGTCAGAAATTCAAGTTAGTAATGTAAATTATTCTTATGACCATACACAAAACATACCATATTATAGTGAAAGAGAACTCACTATTGAACATATGAGCCTTAAGAGCTTTCTAATAGATCCATTATTTATTGTTACCCAACATTAGAAAAATGTATGAGGCATTGGTAAAATAGAAGTCCTTTGCATGACTACATACATTCCTTGTTTTTTTTTAAAGACACGTGCTTTCATCTAAAAAGTAGGCCTGTCTATTGTCTTCATGTGATTTCAATAATTGAAAGTGCTTAGTGAGAAGGTCAAAATGTATTAGTAGTCCTTAACTATCAATTCTCATTTTTCTTCTTGGAGAATATAATGATCAAATCAATAATTCAGAATCAGAAATCAATAGTTCAGAATCATGCTTCCAGTGCAAGTAGATCACCAGTAAGAAATCCTAAATACCAATTTTCACAAAGTTTTGTCACAGATACAATCTCCCTGCCTTCTCTAGCTACTTTACTACCTTCCTATTTCTTCATTATACAGGAAAAGTGTGATTCACCTGATTTCAGTCAGATCTGTTGCTAGAATTATCAAGGAATTAGTTTATTGTCTGTAATTTGGTCAAAGTTATGTCTCTTTATGTAGGCTACTAAAAATGTATTTAATAATTTCAAGTAAATACATGAATTCTATTCCCATCTTTTTTAAAAAATTAAAATTTTGTTTGCTCTATAAATTGATCAGAGGCATGGATTTTGTCGCTAGCTAGGTCATTGCACATCATCTGTCTCTCTCTCTCCCTTTCTTGGTTCTCATAGATAATATGATTGCTCCATAATTATCCTGATTTATTTTGCTTTCATATTTTTGGTTGCATCATTTCAGTTTTTGTTCTGCCATTTCCCAAATCATTTATATAGAAGGCGTTATTTCCTAATTTCTCATTCCTAGAATAAGCTGCACATGAAGACATCGCTGGTCCTCATTTTCAGTGTGTACATTTGAATACGGAGGAACATCTTTCCTCTGCTCTCCATCAATTCCCTACTCTCCAGTTAGAATAATTTCGAATAGTAAAATTGGAAAAAGAGAAAATAAATCATGGTGAATAAACAGTTGCAGAAAAATCACTGGATATTTCTGACCAGTTCAACCAATGTGAACTATTAGGAAAATACATGGACACCTCATTCCCACTGGCACTCAAAGTTTCTCGTTAGGCAATTCTTAGGAATATGAAGAACAAGATGAAAAAATAACGAATGATATCAATTGCAAGAATAAAATGGAGAAGGATCCAAGCAAATTTCTTCAATGGGCTGCCAAAAATATTCGGCTAACTACAGTGTGGAGACTTCTTTCCCAAAAGGCCACTCATGTGAATAGTAGGGATGACGATGAGTATACCCCTCTTCATCGAGAAGCGTACAGTGGACAATTAGACATTGTCAGTGAGTTGGTGTCTCAAGCGGCACATGCAATAACTGTAGATGACTGGACACCCCTGCACAGTGCATATACGTGGAATAATACCAGAGTGACTTCTTTATTACTTCATCATGATCCAAATACCAATGCCCAACTAAAGGCCTCTTGTCCCCCTTACATCTTGCTGCTGAGAATTGAGCTAGCAAAGATACGCTGGATCTCCTTCTGTTGAACCATTATATAAAACCAGGCCTGGAGAACAACATAGAAAAACTTGCACTTGATATTGCCAAAAGGATAAGTATGTATCACTACTTCTATGAAGTTGTGGAAGGCTGTACAAATTGTTCACCTATGTCCTAATGGTCGGGTTAAGTTTCTTAAATTTCAAAAATGCAAGTCGATCTTTTGTGTCCCTACAAAATATTTTCACAATCCAAATAAGAGCAATATATTTTATTTTGGTCTGTCATGGGGCTTGAACTCTGGGCCTGGGAGCTACCTCTGTGCTCTTCAGCTCAAGATGAGAGCTCTACTACATGAGCCTCAGCTCCACTTTCAGTTTTCTAGTGGTTTATTGGAGATAAGAGTACCACAGACTTTCCTTCCCAGGCTGCCTTGGAACCATGATCTCAGATCTCAGCCTCTTGTGGCATAAGCCACATGTGCCTGGCAACACCAATATTTTACAGTAAAAATTCATGGATTCTGCAGAATTCTTCCAAGTGAATTGCCTGCATTGGATGTCAAAATGTATTCAATAGTTTTTGTATACATGTATAATGATTTCTTCAGAGTTTGTGATTTTTTAATCAGAAACAATTTTAACTTACCTGTTGAAATGAGTAGTACAGAAACTAAAATATTTCTGGTGCTTGTCTGAAAAAGTATATTTGACAATATCCTATATTCTATGTTTGCATAATGTTCATAATATATTTTATTTTCTCCTAGATATACTTTGAATTCTACATTATTTTATAATATTTAGGTTCATTAATGTGTCCTTTCTGATTACATTCCATATAGAAACAGTTTGATTCCTTTTTTTCTAGGTCTTAATATTATTTTTCTTTGGGATAAAATGACAATGTTGTATAATTTGAAAAGTTTTGTAAAGTTTATTCTATGTAAACGCCTTCCTGAGGTGAATATTTAATACACTGATGTCAAACTAAATTTAATTATATGAATTACGTGTATTGTTACAGTTGTAATTTTGTAATCAACTTTTTAATAACTGTTTTTCATTTCTTGCATCTGAAGAATGAAACATATGGAATACTTCTCAAATTTTCATATTATCCTTGTGCAAGTGCCATGTTAATCTCTGCATTGTAATTTGAGTATTCGTGCTGCTGAAGCATGTAGTATCTTCTAAATTTAAGTAGTTAATGATGCCATCTTTATACAAGCCTATATCTATGGGTGCCTACTTTTAACAAGGAAACCGTATTGTTCCGAACAATGCTATCGATCTTATTTCCATAAAATTCTGTGAATAGTAGAAAAAATTATATTGATCGATCAATTGCTCACATTTGCAAATTTTTTTGTCAATGACTATCTTAAGTCTTTTTATTTGGAATTTGATCGTACTCTCAATTATTTATAGATAGGTCCAAAGGTGATGGCTTTTTCAAGTAATTATTTATCCAACTGTGTTAGCTATGTGGGCCTAATGGATTCAAAGTAAGCATTGCTTAAGAGCTACTTCTAAACTTCTTCAGCTGATATTTTCCCAAATGAGGTGTTACTGGCACAAATGTCTACCTGAGCCTTTACCTTTCTTCCATGTGGGAACAGACCAACCAGAATATCTTACCCTGACAGCATAGATTGTCTTACTAGAACAAAACTAATCTTGGTTACAAGGGATCATAGAGAGATGAACAGTTCAAACAGAACTGTTCAGACTAGAAGGTATTTTATCAAAATATAATTGTTTATTATACCTTCCATTTCAAAAGTAGTTAAAGCCAAGAAGGTAAAAAAATTGTTCATATGCATGATTACTTAATGTCCTGGCCTGTCTACTATCCAACCAGGCAGGAACTTACACTACTGACTTTTTATCACCAAATATTTTCATAGATGCAGGAGAAGTTCATATGTTTCTCCTCGTTATTAAGCATTAAATTGATACTGTTTTAATCACAGTGTTTCCTCTTGCCTCCATGCTGTAAATCTACAAATGGTAAAGCTTTAGGTCTAACTCTATCACACACTAAGGTAGAGATAATGGAATAATACTTTAAAACAGAGTTGCGTTTCATACAGTAACTACAACAGAACAATGCAAACCTGTGCCTTTTAATTATATTATATATAGTTATATATTTTATATTTATATGTGCTGATTTTATATTTCACACAGTAAAACTTACTAGAATTAGTTGATAATTTGACAAATAAATTTATATTTATTTATTCCAATAAATAGAATTGGAATATAAATAATTAGGTTTAAAATATATATTAGAATATAAAAAGTATCAATGCAATGTCTATAGTATAAACTTGTGATACATCCTAACTGTTCTTGGTCTTCTGAATCCACATGGTAAAAAAACAATGTTTTCCTCTAATCTATAATACATTTTACTCTGCTGCTCTGTCTATTGTTTTAACTCTCTTGTCCCAAACTGTTTTTCTCCATATTTCAGAAGCATTCCTATTGATTATACCCAAATTTTGCTAAGATATCTAAAAAAACATTATTCTTCTGCAGTCCCCATGGGTCCTAGGATCCCAGGTCCCAGTTACCTGCATCATCAGATAACATGGGCAAGACTTCTCACCAAGGCCCATGCAACATTTCAGCACATAGTAATTGAAGACCAATCTCAATTTCTCATTTCCTATATTTCAGGGCCCCAATTCCTTGAGATGCAGGAATTAGCAGTAAGCAATTGTGGAATGCAAGGCAACTTAAAATGAAGAATGAAATAACAAAATTTGAGAGAAAGTACTGTAATTAAAACATTCAACTTATAGATGACTAGCCCATATGTGTGAACAATTTCACAAAGTGTCATAAGATTATTTT
The DNA here is from genome assembly GCF_024711535.1 of Dipodomys merriami. NCBI lineage: Eukaryota > Metazoa > Chordata > Mammalia > Rodentia > Heteromyidae > Dipodomys > Dipodomys merriami. The sequence continues at coordinate 165,342 of NW_027202554.1, forward strand.
TAATACCCCTCCCCTATGATTAATGAAAGATTTTATTCCAACATAAGTGGGCCAAAAAATAGTTCCTTGAAGGATAGATCCATAATTGGTCTACTAAAGCCCAGAAAACTTGACTTAGAGGTCAAATGTAATTCAGAAAAATATTTGAAGCACTAAGGAGTGCTTAAAAACACTGGGAGTTCAGTACAACATGGTTCTGTTGTATAAAAATATCACTCTCAAACCAATGATAATCTTCATTTAATCTTCTGAAAGTGTATTCCTTTTCAAATAAACTTTTTAAAATCACATTCGTCAAAATGACATTTTACAAGTTGATGATACTTAGAGACATTACAAGTTTTTTAAGTGTAGGGAGCAAGTTACAATAGAGTTGAATTATTTACACAGCACTAATGCCAAACACGTTCAACCATTCATTAAAGTGTAGAAATAGTACCACCCACAATTTGTGTTTTTCAGTAAGGGCCTTCCAGAAATGTGTTAAATAGGTTAGCCTCCTAAATTTCAAACCCAAACCTGAGCTAATAAATTTCATCATTTAATAAGGTACACTTTAAAAAGTCACAAATAGTTGCCTTATCATATGTTATTTTATTTTTTCCCTCTGTCTAACATAGTAAGAAATATGACTTTAAGTCTTGAATATGGGTATTCATCAGAGATATGACAAACATAATATCTGTCTTCTATTTTTATCATATTCCTCTTTTGGAATAAATTTTAATTTTCTTCTTTTTCAAAACTTATAGGCAGTAGAAAATATTATTCCATGTAAAATAAAAGAATCACACCATTGTACAAAGCCATTTATAAAAATTCGTAGTTAGGAATACATTCTAAGCCATTTTTTTAATTTTCTTTTTGACTAAAGATTAATCTTCCAAATGGATGAGAATAAAATCTTGTTTAGGTGCTTCACCTCTCCAGTCTCCAGCAAATTGTTGCTGCAGATAAATCAATTATGGAAATATAAGCTGACATCAGTTCAAGAATATGCAGGATTTAATGTCCATGGAATGCATATAAACCATTCAAAGTATTAATAGACAGTTTAACACTGACTATCAGGAAGTTGAAACCATAGTGGAATTATAGTAAAGACATAGAATGAATGAAAAATGAACAAGGGGCAAGTATAGCTAGAATATTCAATGTACACATATGATAAAGAAGTGGTAAATTGGAAATAAATCTTGGAGAAAGGGTTGGTTGAGAATGATGGAAGGAGTGACTCCGATCTAGGAGCATTGGACAATTAGATGGATATATTTAATTGTAAAACAATTGCACAACCTTTTAAAATTCAGTTAAAAAACACAAGAAACAAAAAACAGAAAAATTACAACCAAACAGCAATCTCCAGAGAGTATCAATATGACCTCTCAAAATTTTAATCTATTAATGAAAGGCAGTCTTGGGAAAAGCAAACAAAACTGTTCAAAGAGGGAAGTTTGGGATAGGGGAGAATTTTGAACAGAATTAAATAGATTGTCTAAGGTTATAAATCACCTACATCTGCTGCAAATAGTATCTTTCTTCTACGAGTTTTCTGTCTGAACTGGATAATCCAGTCCTGAGACACACTTGGTAGCTTGTGAGGTTAGAGTGGAAGAAACAAGATCATGAACCCATTATTCCACTGGAGAGAAAACAATACTCTATATTTTCTCTAATCTCTCTCCACTACTCTTTCTTCATACTTTTAAGTCAATTGATTTTGAATTATATTTTTCCTTCTTCTGGCAAAATAATTCATTACATATTATTTGCCATTTTCTTCTTTCATGATGTTTAATTGGCCAAGTGAGTCCATTAAATATCCCTCTTGCATTTGGTTGCTATGAAACAACATTTATGTTAATGAGGAGAAATCTAATGTAAAACTTTGTCTCCAGAATACAGACCTAGAAGCTGTGATCACAAATATTTGGCTATTTTTTTCTTTTACCTTAAAAGACTTCTTGTGTCTAAAGTGCCCACAAAAATAAGTACTCCATCACTTGTTGGTTCAATCAGAATTGTCTAAGTTCAAAGATATATTTTCCTAACAAGATGCTGATAGGAAACAAAAAATACTGCACTTTTATCTTCTCTCTTAAGATTCTCCTCAGATACCATATCAGTAACAGTGAAGTTATTCTAGGCAAAATTATTTCAACAGATTATTTTTCTCTTGGTCTTGCATTTGTTCACCAAGATTTATGGAGGAGAATATAGTTAAATGACCCATACCTTGGAAGACAGTGTCTGTTACAAAAGGACAATGCTTCTATGTCCTACTTCTATGTCCTCCTCTTAGCTCTTGCCGGAGTTCCAATTAATCACAGCTTCTTGGCTTCATGTCTAGTGAAGCTGAAGGACTATATGGGCTCCACCACTGTTAAATCTTCATTATTTCTCTTTTAAAACTCTTTAAGTTGCCTCATTTGGACGTGGAATTTATTTTCATGTCTTCATTCAATCATTTCTGCACTGTAGTGAGCCAAATAGGCTCTGTAAACTCACTTTAGGGAGTAAAAATACTAACACAATTTATATGAAAAAGTTTTGGCCTCCCTTCACTGCTGAATACAATATGCTTAACTAAGTCTTCTAAGAAAACTTTTTTTTATTAACTTTTCCATTTGCTCAATTCTTTTCTGAACTTTTTGGCATATGTAATAACAGAAGTCTTCACTATCTCATATTAATAAGGATATTACTTTTGTGAGCCACTTAGAAATGTGAAATCATTGGTTTGAAGTATACAATCAGATTTTTTTCTGTGTTTCACTGCTTCACATCCAAAGACATTGTGGAAAGTGTTACAAACAAAAATGTGTAATCCCAACACCTTCTTTCATTGTGAAGGTCACTTTCTCCCTAAATATTTTGACTCAAATTATCTTTTTAAGAGAATTACTCTTTGGTAATTAAAGGTAAATTCACAAATTTTGATGCCTTATTTTTTTAAGAACTTTGAATTTAAATTCCAATACAACTTTGTTTCAAACAGTGAAAATATATTTCCTGGGTAAGGACAATTCCAAGGGACCCTACAGGATTTACAGGTTTGTTTGTTTAGTGTGAAAAAGAGCCATCTTCATCCACATTGCTCCCTCTCTACTAAGTCTCCTTGGATTTCTTTGCATGAAAAGACTATTCTTCCAGGCAATTTAAATTTTCGTAATAGACTAAGTTGTTAAAATTTTGAACAATTAAAATTTACCTGTCATAACTTTAAAACTCTTGAAAATCCTTTATCAGAACCGCGAATTCACCAATCCTAATTCCACCATTACCATCAAAAAGTTAACATGCTATTTTCATGATATAGTATCCAGGCAGCTATTATATTCCAGTGGCTTTGTTATGTATATAAATAGCCATATTAGCTGATGCTAAGCACAATTAATTCCAAGATATGGAACCAGATTTTTTCATTTGTGGTTGTTGTTTTTGATGAACTATGTGATTTCGGTTTTCTTTGGTTTTCCCCCTATGGTTTATCCTTCCGGTATATCATTTTGTATTGTATATACATTTACCTTGATTAGTGAAGGGAAGAGGAAAAGCATAATGGTGAGACAAAGGACAAAAGGGAAACCAATGCAATAGCAATACTCACAAGACAATATATTGGAAATGTACATTACAACTTGTGAGGGATGAAGGGGTGAAGGAAAACTGTGAGAAAAATGAGAGAAGGTTAACAAATTTGAAAAGTTATTATTTAATACCTTACAATTACTGTATCCCCACTGTACATCACTTTGATAATAAAATTGAAAAACAAGCTGCATAAAATATAATTTCACTGTATTGGCACAGGAAATAATATTCTTTATGTAGTAATATTTTAAAAATCAATACTATTTGGCATCTAATTTGAATTAATTACCCCTTTTTTATCAGAGGGTCATCAACTTGAATGTTATACAACTAGACAATATTTTCACAATATACTTGCCAATTTTTTCAAAAAAGTATAAATTTAGTACTTTCTCATTCTAAAACAGAAAACTGTTTAATGCTATGGAAACCCATAACTTTTAAAAGTAAGTAGTTAATAGGACAGAATATATGTGTTCTTCAAAATTCCTATGACTAATAACTACTCATTTTTAAATTCTCAACATTCCTGAGAGATTCCAAACAGTACCTGTTTGCATGTTATATAATTCTGCAATAGATTTAGTTTCCAATGGGGTGTTACAGACTGAGAAGTCAACAGAAAAATAGCCACATTCTGGTAGAGGATAAAACTATGAAGTATGTGTAATAATTAATTATTCAAGAGTAAACTATTGTTTATCAGCGTAAGCTATTTTTTCTATGACCACCAATCCCAAGATTTATGCCATAAAGTCATCCTAGCCCAACAGTTTCCAACTTTTAAGGGGCACATTAAAATTCCTTAATTCACATCATGAATACCTTATCTCTATTTTGAAAAAATACTATACCTCTGCTAATGTGACACCCTCCTTGTTCTGAAAAGAACACCACAATACATTCAGCTGCATTATTTTTCCTCCACTGGTATTCTTGAGATCAGAACACTTGCAAATATTATTTATATTTATATTTTTTAACTATCATAGATATTCAGGATGCTAAGATAAAAAAAAAATTATGGTTCAAAGCCCACCCAGGCAGGAAGGCTTCTTAGAATCTTATCTCCAAAAAAATTCTCCACAAAAGCCAGACTCAAGTGGCACTGAGGTTGAAGTGGTAGAGCACGAGACTTGAGCATCAACAGGCTCAGAGATACTGGCCAGGCCAAGAGTTGAAGCTCTAGGATGAACCAATAAAACAAAAACAAAATTGAAAACAAACCCCAAACCTAGCATTTTTCTCCATGTATACAGAGGTACGTAAATAAGGAAATGACTTCCTGTTTTACAAATAGGTAGAAGAAAGAAGATGTCACACAATTACTCTCTTCATACCATATTAAACCAAACCCTTAAAAAATTGGTTTTTCTAAATGTATAAATTAATGTCATCCATTTTTGGCAACTCTGTCTAGATTATTCACATTAACACAGTATACATGAACTGTGGGAATTATCTATGAACTATGTTCTAATTATAACTCTCTTGAAAGAATATCTAGACAAATAGAATGCCAGAATCATTTGTGAAATTAACAATTAATCCCTCTACTTAAAAAGAATTTTGTAGTATACTATAGAATATGAAATTACAAACAAAACCAAAAAATATATTTTAAATCTAAATTCTAATTTAACAAGGTCTACAAAGTCCTACATTAGACGATCTTTGCTATTTCTCCAGATTTAAGCTTTTGTAATCCTTCAACATTAATTTGGAATCCAACAGAATGAGGCTTACTTACTTTTGCAAATTTTTGGATGGGAATCATGATCTATTTTTCATCTGTAATGATGAGAGCATTTAAAACACAAGTGTGGATATATATTAGTTGCATTCAATAGGAAACTTGATTTCTCAAAACATAATGACAAAATTAGCCCAAACTTCCAACTGTGTATTCCTTTTTTGTTGTTTGGTTTGTTTTAATGAGACAAAATTATTCTACCTGGTCCAGGTAGAATAATTGAGTGCTACAATTCCAAGCTTGTAGCACTTTGCCCTGCCATAGTTGTTTATTTAATCTAGAAACAGACTAGCAATTCTGAACTTCTCCTATGATCTTATCCACTAGACTGAATGCTCAGACTGTTTATGTACTATTTTCAAAGATGTTTTAACATTTGACACAGGATATGAGCATTTTCAGATGCACCTGCAGGGTTCCCTGATTCATTCCACCATGGATCCTATAATAATAATGATTACTTGACTTTCTTACTATCTCTGGTCCCTACCTATGTAATATTATCAACTTCTGGGGGAAAGTTCACTTGAAGGCTTTCCAATATTTAAAATTATCATTTGATTCTAATCTTACTCAGGACTTATTTTCTATTGTTTTCTAACTTTTATACATATTCTGAGAGTTGTTTCATTTGTGTCTTTTTGTGTGCACCTATAAGTGCCTCTGTGTGTATGTGTATGTTCGTATGTATGTATGCAAAAACCTAAAGCTGTTATTCAGCAATGTTGCTCGTGACTGGTATTCCAGTTTTTGGCTGATTAATTATAGGTAGTGTCTCAAAGCCCATACTGTCCAAGCTGGATGCAAATTGAACTTCCCAGACTCCTTTACATTCTTAGGTTTTATTTTTCCAGGACTATCAACTTTTAAACTTCAAACACTTTTGGGAGTGTAAAGTCTAACCTGTAGCCCAGATTTTTAACTCAAGAATTCATATAAAGATAGATGAACATATACATTACATATCCTGAGTGTACGCTGTTAGAAATGTGATCATAAACCAAGTTGTGAAATCTGAGGATTTGGGTTTAAAGCCAGCACGGGTAGGAAAGTCCTGCAGGCTCTTTTCTCCAATAATTACTAGAAAATTGGAAGTGGCACTGTGGCTCAAGTGGAAGAGCCCTAGCCTTGAACTGCATTTCAGGGGGACAGCAACCTGTCCTATATTTCAAGTGCCACAAACAACAAAAACAACAACAAAAAGAATATAAGAAAAGGAAAGAAAAAGAAATGTGATCTTAGCCACCAGGTTCATTGCTAGTATAATTCCTGTTCTCTCAAGATGGATTCTTTTTTCCAGTTATGTGTCTACTCTCCTATATCTGACTTGCATTGGAAACAAAATCATTCTTCCATTCTCCTTTTTGCACATTTACGTGATTAGCAAGCGTGATTTAAAAAGGCAGTGGCCTCATGCTTCATGTTCCACTTAGGAGTAATGCCTTCTCTATATCACTCCCATAAATCTACATATTGGATTTGGCTTTATTTTTTCAATGTGTTCTTATTTGTTGAGTCTTCTATATTGTATTGAACACTTATACATAAACACAGAACTTCTTTTTCTCCTATAATTGCTATTGTTTGTCTTACTCTTAACTCATGTACACTTGGGAAATTATTTCACAGCACATAGACTCACAAAAATGATCTGAGAACCTTCTTCCTATTTAAAATTCACCTTAATTTACAGAGCACATAGGAAGTTTGAACAAAATGTTCTCATGGATAATGTATTTATAAGCAATTTAAATTTCATTTCTGTTTACTAAGTTGTCTCTGAAACACGTGTTACCTCATGGCCAAAAGTATCCTTGTGCTATTTCAATGAAGCCATAAAACATTCATTTTTTTCTGGAGCAGCACCATAGATTGTTACTGGAAGAAAGTGGAAGTAACTGTTACTGGATGTGGAAACTGATCCTAGGAGAGGAATTGAACATAGAGAAATGACAAAGTTCAAGTTAACTATTGCTTTCTTTTTTACTGTATAAGAAAAGGATCCTAGGCTGGAAGGAAACTCTGTCCCTGACTTTTGTGAGTGTGTCCTTTACTCATATAAAACTTGTCTGTGAACATCTGGTTGAGAGTATTACAAAAGGAAACAATGTTTCATTTGAAGCCCAGTATAGAACAAAAGGAAGTCACTTTACTTTAAAAATGTTCTACTGCAAAGAAGCAAAGATATGGAGGTTTTAAAGTGTCTTATGGATGGATGTTTCACTCCTGAGATGATTCTCTTGTTGCAGGAATCAGTTATCAATTCCTTTAGTCTGGTCCTGAGTTTTCCATAGCAATAAGGATTCCAAAAAAGCAGGATCCAGTGAGGATGATCAGAAAAAGCAGCCTATTTTCAGACCACCACTATTTTAAGGAGAGTCCCAAAGAAATACCCAGGGTTTGTTTTGTTTCCTTGTTTATTTAGTTTGTGCTGGTTCTGGGGCTTGAACTTAGAGTGGCCCCTGTCCCTAACCAGTTGTCTTTCTTTCCCACCTGGCCCAAAGCTAGTACTCCGCTGCATGAGCCAAACCTCCACTTCTGTCTTTTTTGGTGTTTAATTACAGATAAGGGTTGACAGACTCTCTTGCCTGGGTTGGCTTTGAACTAAGACAGTAAAAAAGCTAAGTGACATCAACTGTATGTACTTCTTTTTGAACCAAGAAATATTAGATGAAGTTTATTATAAAGTTACTATTTGGCAATTTTTAAAGAAGAGAATATGTTTAGCAAAGAAGCCATAAAAAATAACTCAGCAAAAGTAGGTGCACTACTAAATCATTTGGGAAGATTACTATTGACTTCATCATTCCTTTGAGGGAAACTTAAAGCCATATTTGTAATTTTTTGTTGGTTGTGATTATTCAATATTGATCCTGGGCCTTGTCTCTCAGCTCTTCAGCACAAATTGAGCACTCTACCACTTTAGCTACAGCACCACTTCCGAGTTTCTGGAGTTAATTGAAGGTAAGTGTTTCATGGACTTTCCTGACCAAGCTGGCTTTGAACCACAATCCTCTGGGCTCAACCTCCTGAGTAGCTAGGATTACAGACATGAGCCACCAACACCCGGCTCATATTTGCATTTATGTGCACTTAATGTCACTATGTAGACAAAGAATGGAAATCTGAACCAAATGATGTGACATTGAAGCTTGTCAGAATGATTGAGTTAGCAATAAATATGTCCTCCTTTCCCATTTTGTTACATTAATGACCCATGAGCTATGGGACTCTTACATTAGCATCCTCTTCCATCTTTGTAAGTGTATTTAGTATCAGAAAATGTTCACAGAGAAATATAGAAAGACAGATTTTTAGAAAGCAAAGGAGATCAGGTATGAAAGAACAGCATAGAAGGAAATACATTTATCACACAGAGATTAAGAACTAGCCTAGGAGATTTTGAATGCTAAAGGCAATGAGGAATAAGCCTAGTTGATAACTAGTTCTTCAATATCCAAAAATGGTTTCCTAGAACGGTTTCTGCTATACCTTAGTTACTATCATTTTTTTCTTTCCATCTGGAGTTATTCCTTCTCTTCTGTCACAACTGTTAATTAGCTTCTGCCCTTTTGGTGTGATGACTTGCCAAAAGAGTTTCCAAATCTCACTTAGACTGTTGTTCTTGTTGTTGCTGTTGTTGTTTTGGCAGTCCTGGAGCTAAAACTCGGTGCTTTTTTTCCCCTCAAGTCTAACCATCCACCATTTGAGGCACAGGACCACTTCCAGTGTTTCCTTTTCAATTTATGTGGTACTGAGGAATTGAACCCAGGGTTCCATGCATGCTAGGCAATCACCATACCATGAAGCCACATTCCCAGCACCCTAAATGACTTTCTTAAGATGGCATTACATTTTCATTATGTAACTATGTATCATAATTTTAACCAGAAATTTTTGCTAGAAAAGAGCATTGAACACAGTACTGAGTCCAGTAAGGCTAGTTGGACAATGGATTATTGTCACAGTGTAGCAAGGGCACAGAGGGAATTCCCTCATGGAGCTGGTACAACAGAGTGAGCAAGACAGAGCCTTTGCCACAGTCTACCTCCAGAATGAGAGGGCCACCTTGGTTCCAACCATATGGGGATGCTCGGCCACCTCCTCCAGCACCCATTGAATCAGTTCCTAAGAGAGAAAGAGAAAGAAAGAAGGTCAGAATTACACTTAAGCCAGGTGCCGGTGGCTCAGGCCTATAATCCTAAGTACAATGGAGGCTGAGATATGAAGATCGTGGTTTATAGCCAGCCCGGCAGGAACACTTGTGAAACTCTTTTCTCCAAAAAACACCAGAAAACTGGAAGTGGTGCTGTGACACAAGTGGTAGAATGCTAGCTTTGAGCTGAGGAGCTCGGGGAGCTGCCCCAGGCCCAAAGTTCAAGCCCCATGACTGAAAAGAAGTGGACTTCCCAACACAAGAAGTGGACTGAATAACACCCATTGTCCTAAGGAGCATGGCAGAGAAGTCAGGCCGAGCTTCCTGTCAGCTAGGAGTCATTAGTAGGTCACCTGGATTCTCTGTGCCTCAGTTTCCCCAGCTTCAAAACTGAACAAAATGAAGGATCCCGTTACTCATGGGGATAGGGTAATAAAGAAAGAGATCCATGTTTTGTTTCATAATCCTATACCTGTTTCACCATTAATAACACACCCCATCTGAGATCTTTCTGGGAATCTTCCTATCATATGGTCACAGAATTGCCAAGAACAGGATCAGATAGCCCCTCCCTCTGTGCCTGTCTCTGCTGCAGAGATCCCTCTGTATTAATCCCTTGTTTCCTCAACTGCACCAGGAGGAGATTGAAGTCCAATGGTTGAGGCCCAACCCAGAGCTTCACCTCTGGTCAAGAATCGGCTTCTGTGGACTGAGTTTGGGACAATCCATCTAAACTAATGACTGAGCGTGGTGCTACATGTCTACCTTCCCAACTACACTAGACCAGGCCTGGTGGCTCATGCCTGTCACAGATAGGTGGACCATGATCCAGCCCAGCCTGAGCATATATTATTTCTCCATCTCAGAAAAGCCCAAGACAGAAAAGCTTGACTCGCATTGTAGAAGACCTGACTGGCAAGCCTAAGGTCTTTAGGTCTAACCCTAATATACCAAAAAGAACCAGAGTGCCAGTGTCAGAGGCTCATGCCTATAATCCTAGGTACTCAGGAGGCTGAGATCTGAAGATCACAGCTCAAGATTTAAGATAGGGTTGGCCTCGCCCATCAGACGTCATGATGAGAAGACCCAGAGTCTGACCTATGCTGTTGGGCTCCATACTAGCAGAACTCGTATCCTTACTAAGTGTTGGTCATGCTCTCTGTCCCCCTGGGAAGCCATCCCCTGCAGACCACACTCCCAGGTCCTCCAAATCTCCCACTGCCACCAACCAGGCCCAAGGGAGTACCCAGCTCCATTGCACACAGATCGCTTGTTCTTGTAATTTAACAGTGCTGTGTCCCCTTCAAGCCTCACACCTTTCCAGGTCCCCAGACCTCAGCTGTGAAGCCAATACATGCCTCAAAGATAGCAGGTAGAAGTTACCAAAGCATTCTTCCTCCTTGTTACAACCCAATTCTACACACACACACACACACACACACACACACACACACACACACACACACACACACACACACACACACATCCAGAACAGTGACAGAAGACTCATCCATGCAGCACCTGCAATTTGCCAACTGATCACTCACCTGAGCACAGTTAGGTTGTACAAGGAAAAAGATTATCTCTCTATCTCTCTGTCTCTCTATGTCTCTCTATATGTGTATGTGTCTCTCTGTCTCTCTGTCTTCAGGTGAAAGGTTGACCGAACACAGAACACAAGGGCTCACACAGCAAGGGTGTCTATCTTCTGCATCCAACACCTCCCATCCCCAGAAAGAAAGAAAAATACCCCAGAAGGCAGGTGTAGACATGCTCCTCCCCACCTCTGACTAAAGCCACCGGGTATTCACCAGGGAGAGGAAGGGTGCAGATGTGCGGCAGTGTGGCTCCCACTTCTCCAGGCCAGGGGATCTCTGGCGCCCACTCCTCACTCAACCATATATCTCCCGGTTTCCTGGGACACTAGCCGCTGGGGATGGGGGTGAGATCCTCGGGCCAACACCCACCCCCAACCCTGGGGCACATTTGTGGCAGGGCGGGGGCCAGACTGTGGGGCACAGGGGAGGCGCAGGTCCGGGTCAGAGAGGAGGGGACATGGGGTGCAGGGTGCAGGGATGTGTGGCAGCCACTCACATGTGTTGCTGGCAGAAGCTGTTGGCAGCTGCTACAGGTGGGGCAAGCAGCAATGGCAGAGGCATGACACACACTCAGGCCCTGAGCAGAGGACAGGGGAGCCAGGACCAGGTCAGGGCCGCAAGCTGGCTCGTGGCACACCATTGCACCATTGCCTGAGGAAACCATGGGTCTGAGCCCACAGCACCAGGTTCGAAATGCTGCTCTATGGGGAAGGTGGGAGGGGCCAGGGCTCAGGCAGGCACACGATGGGCCTGAGGAAGGCCTTTCCTCCTAGGCTTCGAGTATCTTGCTCACCACTCAGCCACCTCTACCTTTCTCAACTGCTGGTAGTGGTGTCAACAAACAGAGGGAATCATGGTGCTACTGGTCGACATGGAATGTGGGCGTGGCCACCATTCTTGTATCCCATTGGTCAGAAAGCACCATGAAACAATGGGGGTGTGGCTGGAATCCTGTGATGCAGGCAGAATAGGCGGAGTCAAAATGACGCAGCCCATTTCCCAGGGAACTCTGTCCATGCCAGTTGGGGACAAGAGGGTGACCTGCTTTAGCCGGATGGCTGCACAGATTGTTGTCTATGTCTGTTTGTTCCCAGACCTTGAACTCAGGATCTGGGCACAATCTGTGAGTTGCTTTTGATCAAAGCTAGCTCTCTACACTGGAGCCACATGGCATTACTTCTGGCTTTGTTGGCACTAGTTCAACAGGAGTCTCAAGGGCTTTCCTGTCTAGGGTGACTTTGACCATGATCCTCCTTTCACAACCTTTTAAGTTTTAAGGAGGACTGCTGGGGGCCACTGATGCCTGGCTAATCATTGGTTTTGCTGATGTTCTTTGACAGACCTGTGAGTTCCCTATCCTCAGGTTGAAGTGGTAGGAGCTGGAGCCCACAGTTTGAATCCTGGTCCTACCACCAACAAATGGCAGGAGATCCTATGAAACTCATTCCTATTCATATGACTATCAAAGGAATGTGATGTATATCATGATTAAATGGGCAGTACTTGAATGGTTTGAGGATAAAACTATACACAATTACATTATAGGACACTGGTCGATATTAATTAATAATTTATGAAGCATTTAAACAATCACATTCATTAAATGGAGGCCAAATGAAATACCTACGAATTGGGCATCACATAGCATGGAGATGCTATTTTTTTTTCTGCCAGGACTGGAATTTGAACTGATGGCCTAGGGATCCCTGCTGTTGCACTGTGTAGAAAGGGGAAGCTTGACTCCTTGAATTCAAGAAATTCAAAGTCTGTTCCTTAGGCCTGAAATCCATGCCCACCACTAGAAAACATCCTATTTGTGTACATTTTAAATATATGATTTATATTTATATGCATATGTTGATTCTATATTGCATTCAGTGTAGTTTTTTATTTTATTTTTTGTTTTATTCATGTATTGACTTCTCATTTTATTGACTATTATGACTCATAGAACAGTGATTACATTGATTACATAGGATATAGGTTTGCATATGTATGGCATGTCCTTCCTGACACCCAGGACTTTCACAGAAAAGGAAACGTGTCAGCATCAACTTCTTAATACAAGATTCATTTTGGGGGAGTGCTGGCATCTGAACTCACATCCTACAAGGCCCAATTCATGAATGGGTGAGTGTCAGCCTGGCATCCTGTGGCAAATTGAGCTGACAGGCAGTTCCGAGTACCTGAGATCGAGCCCCAGCGTTTGACAAAATAAGAACAGATTGACATGCAGATGGTAGTACACTAATAAATATATATCCTTATAAAGTGTCAGAGATGTCTATACATTATTCGGTTATATAGACTATATTCCTACCAATTCTTGGATATTTATAATGCCTCCATATAATTAATGTTATTGTTTACATTCTTAACAAACTATTAACTAAATCAATCAATATCCTGAAATTATCACATTCTGTAAGTAATAGTATTATTTTAATGCTTCATAAATATTAAATAAAATCAGTCTTCTGAAATGATGCTGTCTAATTTTATAGGAGCATCATTCACCATCAATTCATTCAACTGTGACATTGATAATATTACCTTGTTATTCCCATGGATGGTCACGAGTCTCTTAGTATCTCCTGCCATTGATTGGTGTCAGGACTAGGATTTGAAATCAAGTCCTACATTCCCACGTGGACCTATGACTTCCTCAATAGTCTGACAACCTTCAGCAATGCAAGGTGAAGTACCCTTTGCAACTGTGTCATTCAGACACAGGAGGGTCACCGTGCAAAGGAAGAAAACATAAAAAGGCCATCTCGCTGCATTTTTTCTGTACATTTTTGCCACACAAGGCTTGGGGGTCTAGGATCTCAGGATCTACTGTATGTCCAGTGGTTGCACCCCAGCATAGGGTGTCGAAGCTGAGGCAGAGTTACCACAACCTGAGTTCAAAGCCCCTACTGAGCAAAAAATAATGAAAAGAAATTAGCTCATTGGCTTGCAATTCACCCTGTTTTTCTGCCAGGCTTTGGATTTGAACTCAAGTTCTGGGTAAATCTGAAGCACTGCATTAGAAGGGCAAGCTCACCGTACTTGAAGATAAGAAAGTCAGGCCTGTACTCTAAGTCAAAATTCAAGCCCCAGCCTTGGAAAACATGCTATTTATATACATTGAAAATGCAGGATTTTTACTTACCTATGGATGTTCAGTCCATACACGTTTGGTGTGGTTGTTCCTTGTACTTTTTGTTTTATTCATTTATTTACCATTGATTTTACTATGATGACACCCATTCCCTTTATTATATTGATGACATCCTATCACATGGAATCTAAATTTGTAGACGTGTTCTCCATCATGCCTAACACCCAGGAGTCTCAGAGAAAAGGAAAAAACTTTCACACTTGGTTTCTTACTGCATGATCCAATTGTTGGTATTGCTGGTATCTGAACTCAGGGCCTAGCAGGACCAATTGGTGAATAGTTCAAAGTGACCACACCAGCCTGTGAGCAACAAAGGAGTTAGGCCATTCCCAGGATCTGACATTGATCCCCAGGGTGGGTCACGATAGTCATAAATAAATAATTAAAACATAGGATCAATATTTACATGTATGTTTGGACAGCATCTTGCCTTTGGAGTACTTTTTCTCCTTATTTTCTGTCTTATGTAAGTATTGTGTATTTTACTCAGTAAGGTAACAAATATAACAGTGCTTACATGGAAGACAACCTATTGCCCTGGCTATAGGGTTTCCTATGCATTCTCCATCCAAACTGAGACTCAGGACTCTCACAGGACAGGAAAATAGGTGAATCGATGGGCTTCTCACATCAGGATTCATCTTTTAGCAGTGTTGGGATTTGAACTCAGAGCCTATCAGGCCCAATTGGAGAAAGGGTCAAGGTGAGGACACCAGCTTGTCAGCAACGAAACAGATAGGCCATTCCCAGGACCTGACGTCAAGTCCCAGGGAGGTCCATATAGTCATGAATTCATAATTTAAATATAGGGTCTATATTTACATACCTGTGTGGACAGCATCTTGCATTCGGTGCACTTCTTAATTTGTGTCGAATTCATGGAGTTATTGTGTATTTTACTGAGTATGGTGACAGGTATAACTATGTGGACATGGATGACAACCTGTTCCCATAGTTATAGGGTTGCCTATGCATTCTACATCCGAGTGGAAGCTCAGGACTTTCACAGGAGAGGAAAACATGTTCAACGACTGGCTTCTGACAACAGAATGAAACTTTTGTCAGTGTTGGGATTTGAACTGAGGTCTGGGTAACTCTGTTGCACTTTGGGGGAAGGGAAATCTCACCATCCTTGAAGACTACAATGTCAGGCCTGGTCCAGGGCCTGATTTGAAGCCCCAGCACTGGACAAAATAACAAACATAGGATCTCTCTTTACCTACAAGTGTGGTATGCATCTTGCATTCAGTGTAATTATTATTTTTATTTTGTGTCTTATTCATGGATGTATTGTGTATTTTATTGAGTATGGTGATAGATATAACTATGCTGACATGGATAACAACCCATTTGAATGGTTATAGAGTTGTCTATATAGAATTCTCCATCCTCGTTGAGACCCAGTACTTTCATTGGACAGGAAAACGGGTGGATCGATTGGCTTCTCAAATCAATGTAAATCTTTTGGCAGTGTTGGGATTAGAACTCAAGGCCTAGCAGGCTCAATTGGTGAATGGGTCATGGTGAACATACCAGCCTCTGAGGCACTAAGGAGGTAGGCCATTCCTAGGACTTGAGATGAAGCCCTGGTTGGGGCCAATATAGTCATAAATTCATCATTTAAACAGAGGATCTATATTTCCATAGATGGATGGGCAGCATCTTGCATTCAGTGTAGTCATTCTTTTATTTTGTGTCTTATTCATTCATGTATTGTGTATTTTCTTGAGTATAGGATAACAGATATAACTGTGGTGACCTGGATGACAAACTATTCCCATGATTATAGAGTTCCGTATACATTCTCCATCCTAGCTGAGACCCAGGGCTTACACAGCACAGGAAAATTTGTGCAATGACTGGGTTCTCACATCAGGGTGAATTTTTGCAGTGCTGGGATTTGAACTTTGGGCCTAGGAGGTCCAACTGCCCAATGGGTACACGTGATCACACCAGACTGTGAGCCACTAAGGAGCTGGTCGGTTCCCAGGAACAGAGATAGAGCACCGGGGGGGCCACAATTGTCCTGAATGCATCATTTAAACATGGGATGTATACTCAAATCTATGTGTGGACTGCATTGTGCATTTAGTGTAGTTATTCTATTTTGTATGCTATCCATGGATGTATTGTGTATTTTCTTCAGTACATGATGACAGGTATAACTGGGCTCACATGATAACACCCTATTTCCGTGGCCACATGGTGGCCCATGCATTCTTCATCCTAGCTGAGACCCAGGACTTGCACAGGAAAAGAACACAGGTGCAACAATTGGCTTCTGACATCAGGATGAATCTTTTGGCACTGCTGGAATCTCAACTCGGGGACCAGTAGACCCAATTGACGAATGTGAGCCACTAAGGAGTAAGGCCGTTCCCAGGACCTGAGATGGACCCCCAGGTGAGGGTGTGGGGGGAGGGCACACAGCAGTCATCCATTCATAAGTTGAAGGTAGTATGCAAATAAGTACACAATTGTATAGAGTAGGAGAGATGATAACCTGTGATGGAATCCAATCTACCATGTGTCTACTGATTTTTGGATCTTTCCAGATGCCTTCATTTCATGACTATGATGATTATGGTCATGCTTAATCAACACTGCTTTACAAATAAGTGATACCCCATGAGTATTGCCTATCATTTCCTAGTCACATCATGCATTAACTACTTATTCGATGATATCAATCCCATTCCATGACTTTTCCTGTATCTCAGGATTTCCCACCATTGCTTTCTCATGGGAGTGGGCTGAATTCAATACTCAGGCATGGAAATCATACTCCGTATATACATTTTAAAGATAGGATTTATACTTCCATACAGATGGTCAGTAGATACCGTGTTTGGTGTGGTAGGATTTATACTTCCATACAGATGTTCAGTCCATATCATGTTTAGTGTGGTCATTCATTTTATTTCTTTTTTATGCATTTATTTACGATTTACTTCATTGACTTTCATGACACCTATACAATTTATTACATTGTTTACATCATATTACATCCCATCTAGATTTGTAGATGTGTTCTCCATCATGTCTGACACCCTGGACTCTCCCAAAAAAGGAAAACATATATCACACTCGGCTTCTTACTCAAAGATTAAATTTTTGGCAGTGCTGGGATCTGAACTCAGGGCCTAGCAGGCCCAATTCATGATTGGATGAGTGTGAGCACAGAAGCCTCTAGCCAATGAAGCTGTGAGGTCGTTCCCATGCACTGAGATCAAGCCCCAAGTTTGGCCAAAACAGCAATACATGGATTGGCAGAAGGTGGTATACAAATAAATATATATTGGTAAAGAGTTCCAGAGCTGTCTATCTATGACTGAATGACATCTATTATATTTCTACCAACTTTTAGGTATTTATTATATCTCCATTGAAAAAATATTATTCTTTTCATGCTTAATAAACTATTAATTAAGGTCAATCAGCATCCTAGGATTATTGCATCCAATTTTAGACTAGACAAATGCATGAACTACTCTTTCAATCTGTATTCTTATGCATAGGAATGAATCTCTTGTGATCTCCTGCCATTAGTGTGTAAGGATTAGGATTTGAACCCAGAGCCTATGTTGACATGTTGGCTTATGGCTTCCCTGATAGCCTGCCATCCATCAGCAATGGGAGGCCAGGTCCACTTTGAAACCATGTCATTCAGACCCAGGATGGTCCCCATGCAATGAAAAACTTGTAAAACCCTGTGCCCACTACAGCTCCCCACTTTTTGTGCTGTTCTGCTTTTCTTTTCTTCTTGCAAACCCTCTGGGCCTAGGGTCGCAGGATCAGCTTTGGGTCCCGAGGCTGCACCCCATCCTAGGGAGAGTGAAGCTGAGTCAGAGTTGTCATGACCTGAGTTCAAGCCCCGTGGTTAGCAAAATTAATTAACTAATTAATTTATTAATTAACCAACTAACTAACTAAATTGAAATAATAAAGCTCCTTGGTTTGGAATTTCTTCCAGTTTTCTTTCCTAGCCTGGGGTTTCAACTCAGAGTCTTGATGAATCCGTAGCAATGTGACGGAAGGCTCAGAGTTGCCATTACTTGAGTTCAAACCCCATGCCGAGCCAAAAATAAATAATTAAGTCACTGACCTCAGAAGGGAAGTTAGTTGTGAACATGGGAGGGAAGGGATGGTAGAGGAAAATCAAACGAGGAGGCAACAATGCTCAATAGGAAATGTATTCATTACTTTGCTCATGTAACCGTGACCCCTCTGTACAACATTTTTAAATGAAAAACGTACAAAAAATTATGTAGTGCTCAAGAAGCACTTTGGGGATAAGGGATGGATGTCTGAATAGCTGTACAAAATTCTACACAGATTTTTTTCAGTGTTCAGTATGGAACTTAATCAAGGTAACTGTTTCTGTTACAAATATTAAGTCACTGTCTTGGAACTGGGGCCAGTATTTCTGCCATTGCTGGGATTTGAGCTCACTCTCCAAGTAACTCTTTTGCACCTTGGGTGAAGGCTAAGCTCCTTGTCCTTGAGGGAAAGATTTTCAAGCTAGTGTTCCCAGGGCCTGAATTAAGGCCCAGCAATTGAAAAAAATATTTGTATACATGTGTAATATAAGATATATAGGTACATATGTATGTTTATTTCATATTATGATTATTATTGGTTTTTATGTAATTTTTATTCATTTAATTGTTTATTTATTTAGTATTATTATACATATAATATTTATTATTTTGTGTACATATATTATAAAATTATACACAATAATTCAGTACATTGACTCATTTTCATTAATACTTTATTAAGTGTTGAAACATGATACATAATTAAATGGAGGCATTTGTCAAGTCATCACATGGTTAGAGTATGTCCCTAGTATGAGCTTTGTCTTACTTATCTTGGACAACTTCCTATAGGGATTTGTTTAGATGATTTATACTCAGAAGCCTTTTCTTGTGGATAGGCAAGTTGAGGGATAAAATCGTAAGGTTGGGGCTGGGAAAGTAGCTTAGTGATAGAGAGCATGCTCAGCATGCTTGAATGCCAGGGTTTGAATCCTCAGTGCCACATACTCAGAAAAAGCCAGAAGCTGTGGTGTGGTTCAAGTGGTAGAGTGCTAGCATTGAGAAAAAGAAGCTCAAAGACAGTACCCAGGCCCTAATTTGAAGCCCCAGGTCTGGCAAAACAATACGCCAGATTCCAGTGCCTCTGGAAACCTGCTTTCTCAGGAGGCTGAGATCTTAAGATCACAGTTTGAAGACAGCCTAAGGAAGGAAAGCCTGTTAGACTCTTACTTCCAATGAACCATCAAAAAAACCCATGTGGCACTGTGGGTCAAGTGGTAGAGTGTTTGCCTTGAGCTGAATGGCTCACGGACAGTGCCCAGGCTTCAGTTTGAGACACACACTGGAAAAAGAATGAGGGATAATCAAAGTAATTTTCCTATTTGCTATTTATGAGAATATGGTTTGGAAAATGAATGCTGATGTACACCAGATTTGGAGTCAGACCTCAAGGTTCAAGTGTAGCACATCCATAATCCCAGCCTCTCAGATTCTAGCATTATAAACTTGCATCCTACAAGGTTCTGAAAGGCACATTGTTGAAAGGCTTAAACCCACCATCATTGAAGACAAGAATTTCAGACCAGTTTCCAGGGCCTGAATTCAAGCCCCAGCACTGGAAAAAATATTATTCACACATGAGATCTATTTACATACATGTGTTTACTCCATATGACATTTATTACCTTTATTTTTATTTATTTTATTTAGTACTTTACATATATAACATTTATTTCATTTATTACATCTTATGACATAGATTTATTTGCATATAGATTATACATAATACAGAGACCCAGGACTTTAACAGAGAAGGAAAAAAAAGAGTTAAAATTGGCATCTGACTCCACATATAAACTTTTGGCCATGCTGGGAATTGAACTCACACCCACAGTGCACAAATCATGAACGGGTATGTTGTAAAAGAAAAGCCTTTGCAAACTGAACTGCCAGCCATTTCTGAGAACCTGTGATCAAGCAATATTAGTGGCGGATAGATAGATGGATAGATAGATAGATAGATAGATAGATAGATAGATAGATAGATAGATAGATAGATAGATAGATAGATAGATGTGTAGTTTGCTATGTATATGAGAGAGAGAATGTGAGGATATTAAATTACATATACTATGAATTATTAGTTATTAAATTATGCCTCCTTCTAATGAAATGAAATATCATGGTTGAATACTTATTAAAGCGTTAATGTAAAAGTAGTCAGTATTCCTTAATTTGGAGAATCATACCATGGTGCTAGAATGGAAGACAATATCCAATACTTTTTGTGTGGCATTCTATAAGGGAATCATGAACTAACTGCAAATTTAATTGTTACTTTTATAACATTCCATTAGGCATTCCCATGGATAGGAATGATTTTCTCAAGATCTCCCTCCATTTATAGGTGGCAGTCCAGGCACTTCAACTCCAGGCCTGGGTATTTTACTTCAAAATGCTAAGGATTGGAATGACACTGTGAAGATTTCAGACTGTCCGGATGAAAGAAAAGAATGAGAAGAAAAGAAAGCCAAGTGTCAGTAGATCCTACGTGTAATCCTAGCTCTTCAGGAGGCTGAGAGGTAGAGAATACCAGTTTGAATTCAGCCAGGACAGGAAATTCCACCACACTCTTATTTCTGAGGGATTACAAGAATAAAAAATTCCCCTGAATGGGACTATGACTCAAGGGCAGAGCGCTACCCTTGAGCAAAAGGAGCTCAGGAACATTGCCTATGCTCTTAGTAAATCACCCAGACCTGCCAAAAAAAAAAGGCCAGTAACAACTTGTCTCCCCATGTATGTATGTATGTATGTATTTCTATTGGTGAAGGTATAGAGTTCCTACGATGAAAGGTATCCAGCTAGGAAATTTGCTTTGAATAAAATGATTTCATAGAACAGAGACAGTGCATCTTCTGGGGCTCCTCTCACTGTTCCCATTGTTGGCTGAGGTTTTCTCCACATTGGGGACTGCTGGAAGAAGTCTTCCTCATTGTTGGAACATGCTTCACTCCTGTACAGCTGAGTGATTTAAAATATTCCTTCTAGGCCAATTAGTGAGGAGTGTGGGTGGGCTCTGAAGGCCAGGAGAAAAAGGCCTCTTTGTACCTCAAGCTATCTCTCTGCCGAGAGCTCTGTTGTGACAGGAAAACTTCATTTGTGCCACCTCCCGTGGCAGGCCCAGTTCCCTGCACTTATCCTGTCTTTGTTAGACTATGTTTCAGTGTTGAAATAACCTGCTACAATTAATTCAAGGGTCCTTCTGGCAGACGACTAGCAAGCTGAACCTAATGAAATGATTCATTATTGGCAATGATGCCTCCTTGGGTTTCCAGAAACTTGCTAAATCATAGCACATGTGTATTATCACTATGCTTCCTGTCATCTAGGGCTTGTGAAACTCATCAGATTTTGAAACTTTTACCTATCTTAGTGGGACCCTGGGTGGCTGTGTTTCAGAGTTGAACACAGGACCTGGGTACTGACCATGAGCTCAGAGCAGAATCTCAGTTCTTTATCATTTGGTGTCAGCGCTTCACTTCTGGTATTGGTGTGTGTATATGTGTTCATATACTTGTCCTGGAGTTTCAACTCAGGACCTAAACACTGCACCTGAGTTTCCCCTGTACAAGGATAGCACTCTACCACTTGAGGCACACAGCCACTTCAGGCTTTTTTCTAGTGCAGTACTAAGGAATCAAACCCAGGGATTCATACATGCAAAGCACTCTACTCCTAAGACACATTCCCAGCACTCGACTTCAGGTTTCTTTCTTTCTTTTGTTGGAAGTTGGAGGAATTTAAGTCTAGGCCTGGGTGCTGTCTTTGAGCTCTTTAGCTGAAGCCAATCACTCTACCACTTGAAAAACAGCACCGCTTGAGGTTTTTGGTGGGTCACTGGAGAGAAGCTTATCAAGGAATTTCTTGCCCAGGCTGGCTTTGGACTGTGACCCTCACCTCTCAGTGTCCTGAGTACCTAGGATGACAGACACGAGTCAGCAGCAACTAATTTCCACTTCAAGTTTCTAAATGGTGAATAGGAGATAATAGTCTCATGGGACCTTTTTTCAGGGATAGTTTTGGACCCAGATCGTCAGATTTCAGCTTACTGTGTAAGCAGGATGACAGACCTCACCTACTACACTCCTAGACTGTAACACTCTGTTGCAAGGGGGTCCTTGGCTCCACGTGGTAGGGTGCTACCCATGATACCCACTGGTAACTGTCAGTGGCTATGCCCTGAATTCAAGGTTCATGATCAAGAAACATAAACCAAAACAATTGTCTGCAGGAGACAACTCACTATAGTTAGGTACATACATAATTTTGGCCCTGACATGAGGACATATCTGAGCCACAAATTTCTCATCTGCACAATCATCTTACTTGTGGAGCTCTTACAAGAACCAGATGAAAAAAATGAAAAAAATGTAGCCCATGAAAGACTCAGCACACAACTCATGAAAGACTTATCACATAGCTGTAACCCACATAATATCATTAGAATTAGGGTGCTTTCATCAGTATCACCATTCTTTCAGAAACAAACCACAAACAGTCCAAATTTAGATTTTAGAGAAGTGAGGGGTTTTTTTTGGGTGGGGCAGTCAGCCACGGGGATTGCACTGAAATGTTGGGGGTACTGTTCTAAGGTCTTTTGATCAGGCTAGAACTCTTCCACTTTAAGCCACAGCTCAGAGTTTCACAGACTTCCTGCCAGGGCTGGGTTTTAAACCCACCAGTGTCAGATCTCAGCCCCCGAGTATATTAGATGACAGGATGAGCAAGCCAGCAGCATCTAGTCCATGGAACTGGGTTGCAGCGGTTTACCTCTGGCTAATTCAGGTTAGATGGCAAATGTCAGCAGTAGACTCCCAGCTTGCTCTGTGATGAGGTATTTTCAGCCCTATCCTTATATGGTTGCAGTCAGAAAATTCTATCTTTTCATTTTTTGTTTTGTTTTGTTTTGTTTTGGTGTCAGTCCTGGGTCTTTAGTAAGGGTCTAGACACAGTCTCTAAGCCTTTATGCCTAAAGCTAGTGCTCGAGTATTTGAACTACAGCACAACTTCTGGATTTTTCTATGCACATAGTAGTGAGGAATCGAACCAAGGGCGTCGTACTTACTAGGCGAGCACTCTTACCACTGAGCCTGAGTAGTGACAAGTGCATAAACAGATAAATGTGTAGATTGATAGATAGAAAGAAAGAAAGAAAGAAAGAAAGATAGATAGATAGATAGATAGATAGATAGATAGATAGATAGATAGATAGATAGATAGATAGATGTAGATTTATTTAACGAGAGATGTCTATAAATTATGAAATTTCATATATGATATTTCTACCAAATATTGCCATTTAAATTATTCCTTCCTTTTTTTAAGTATCATGATTGAATACATAATAAAATATTAATTGAAAATTAGTCAATATAGTATAATTGTTGTGTATAATGTTTAATATAATCGTACACTAACTACTAATGTAATTGTTACATTTACAACATTCTATTAGTACAGATGTCTATTGGAAAGCATTTCGTTTTTAAATTTTTATTTTAATAATTATTTTTTTAATATTTTGGGGGGGGGGTCCGGTCCTGGGGCCTGAACTCTGGGCCTGGTCGCTGTATCTCAGCTCTTCAGCTAAAGGCTAGTGCTTTACCACTTGAGCCACAGCGCCATTTCTGGCTTTTTTCCATTTGCTTATGTGGTGCTAAGGAATCGAAGCCAGGGCCTCTAGCATGCAAGACAAGCGCTTTACCACTGAGCCACCTTCCCAGCACTGGAAAGTGTTTTTTAGAATCTCCCGCCAGCCATTCATTAGTGGGAGTCCTGGGATTCAAACTTCAGGCCTAAGTTGCTGATTTCCACTTGGCTTCCCTAATAGCCCGCCAAACATGAGCAATGTAAGGTCATGTATATTGTCTGGAAATTGTTATTTAGACCCAGGATGGTACAATACAATTGAAAAAGAAAAGTAAAACGACTGGATTGAACTTCTCAGTTTTATACTTTTACTTTTTATTTTTTTGCCAGCCCTGAGATTTGAACTCAGGACCTAGGCTCCCAGGATTGGCTTTGGCAGCGATGCCAAGACTTGAGTTCAAGCCCGTTGCTTTGCCTAAAACCAAATACTAATAATAATGATAACAACAACAACAACAACAACAATAATAATAATAATAAGGCATTGGCTTGGAATTTGCACCTTTTCACTGGCAGGCCTGGCATTTAAAATCAGGGTCTGGGTAACTCTGTGGCACTGTGGGTTCAGGGGAAGATCACCGTCCTTGAAGACAAGAAGTTCAGAAAAGTTCCAAGGACCTGAACTGAAGTCCCAGTACTGGAAAAAATAATACTCATATATGAGTTCTATTTACATACATGGGTTTATTCCATATGACATTTATTACCCTTATTTATTTAGTATTATTACACAAAAACATTTATTTTATTACATCATATCACATATACTGAGACCCAGTACTTTCACAGAGAAGGAAAAAAATGTGTCAAAATTGGCTTGTTACTCCATGAATACATTATTGGCCATGCTGGGATTTCAACTCACGGCCTACAATACCCAATCCATAAACGGGGTAACAGTCTTAGCCCACCAGCCTCCAGAAAACTGAGCTGCCAGGACATTCTGAGGACCTGTGATCAATCCACAGTAGTGCCATATATGTATATATATATATATATATATATATACTGACAGACGGAATGTGAGGATATTATTAAATTATATATTTTTACAAATTATTAGTCATTAAATTATGCTTCCATTTAATGAAGTATCATCATCTAATACTTATAAAATCATTAATAAAAAATTCAGTCAATATCCTTTATCATACCATGGTGCTAGAATGGAAGATATAAATTCAATAATTTTTGTGTGGCATTCTAAAATAGAGTCATGAATTAACTGAAAATTTAATTATTATTTTTATAATGTTCCATTAGCATTCACATGAATAGGAATGAGTTAGTCAGGATCTCCCTCCATTTGTGGGTGGCCGTCCTAGAATTGGAATTCCAGGCCTGGGACTGCAAACCATTGGAATGACACCGTGAAGATTTCAGATTGTCAAGAAAAAAAAGAACAACAAGAAGAAAAGGAAGCCAGGTGTCAGTGGCTCTTGCCTGTAATCCTAGATCCTCAGGAGGCTGAGATGCAAATTTGAATTCAGCCTGGGTAGGAAAGACCTCGACATTCATAGTTCTTAAGAGATCACAGGAAATCCAAACAAAATAATAACAAAAAAAACCCTGAGTGGCCCATGGCTCAAGGTGCAGAGCACTACCCTTGATCAAAAGCGCTCAGGGACAGGGCCTGGATAGTGGGCATTGAGCAGGTTGCCCATGCCCAGCCCCCCAAACTGGGCAAGCTGGAACAAGCCCTCAGAGAGTACTAAGTCTGAGCAGGCATCTTGACCAAGCATCCTTCACTGCAGTTTAAGAACTGAAGCCAGGAAAGCTTTGAGTGGGCTGGTGTGTGCAACTGGTATGTACAACGGGTAAATTATGTCCTGGCACTTCTCAAGGGAAACCACAATTCTTAGGCTGTAGGAGTTGTCCAAGGTTGTGACTCCATATCCTCTATCCCTCTGTAGGATGTGAGCCTAGGCCTCTGGGGGCTGCTGCCATAACTCATTCATCATTCCTCATTGCCGAGTCTCAAGCTGGTCCCAATTCCTGGGAAACATAGAAAATATCCAGCAATTTCTGTGCCCAAAGGGGTAATCCAATAAATCCCACAGTCATAACTCCCATTAGAAGTAAGCCTTGGGCTTTGAATGTGGTTTACTGGTAGAGTGCTTACTTAACACACATGAAGCCCTGAGTTCGATTCCTCTCTACCACAGAAACAGAAAAATCCAAAAGTGAAACTGGTTTAAGCAATAAAAGTGCTAACCTTGAGCAAAAGCTCAGGGACATGCCCAGACCCTGTGTTCAAGCCACAAGACTGGCCAAAAAAAAAGTGAGCATGGTGAGACATTTTCTACTGAGACTTAGAAGAGGGCCAAGGTAATGGGTAACAGGTAGAGGGCAGGTGCTCTTGGCTCACCCCTTTAATCTTAGCTCCAAATGAAGCTGAGATCTGAGGATGCCAAATGCAAGAAAGAAAGTCTATATGAGACTCTTTTCTCCAATTAAACACCCAAAAAGCCAGAAGTAGAGCTCTGGTTGAAGTAATAGAGTGCTAGTCTTGAGCACAAAAGATCAGGCCCTGAATTCAAACACTGGGACTGGCACACGCACACACACACACACACACACACACACACACACACACACAAACACGCACGCACACACACACACACACACACATATACACACACACACCAAGATAGAGAATTTGACAGTCCATTTAATCAATAGTATTCTTTTAATGCCTAATAAACTATGAATTAAATTCAATTCCTGTCCAGTGATTATTGGGTCTAATTTTATGCAAGACTGATTGACGGACTACTCATCCAACCATGACATTAATCACATTCCTCTGATGTTCCTATGGACAAACAATAGTTTCTTTGGCACTTCAGTCCCTTGTAAGTGGCATGACTGGGATTCAAACTCAGGGCCTAGTGTCCACATTGGCCTATGGCTTCACTGATAGAGCCAGCCATCAGAAATGCTAGATGACCTACAAGTTGCAGCCATATGATTCACATCCAGTATGGTCAATGTGCAAGGAAGGAAAACAGAATCTGCTGACCGTCTGCAGTTTGTGGCTTTTTTTTTTTGGTGCTGTTTTCATTTTCTTTTCCTGTGAACCCCTGAGGCTTAGGACCACAGGATGGGCTGTGGGTCTAAAGGCTGCACCATCCCAGGCTAGGGTGAGGGAAACTGAGGAGAAGTTGCCACAAACTGAGTTCAAACCCCATGCTTGGCAAAAATTAATAAATAAATTAATTAATTAACACTATTGAAGCTCCCTGTCATGGATTTTGTGACATTTTGTTGTCTACCAGGCCAGGGATGTCACCTTGGGATCTGGGTAATTCTGATGCACTTGGGGCAGGGGATGGGAGAAAAGGGAAGCTCTCCTCCCTTGAAGACAAGGAATTCAGGCCTGTTACCTAAGCCTGAATTCAATCCTTAGCCTTGGAGAACATAACATTTATACACATTTTTATTATATCATTTATAATTATATCCATACATTCAGTCTATATCTTGTTTGTTGGAATGATTCATTATATTTTACTATATATTTATTTGTTTACCATTTATTTTATGGACTGTGAGTGCACCTATAACATTTATTACATTCATTCAAATCTATTCCATAGCATGTAGCTTTTGCAGACATATTATAAACATCATACCTGACACCCAGCACTTGCAAAGAAAAGGAAAACAGGTATCACACTTGCAATCTTACTCCAGGAAGACATTTAGCAATGCTGGGACCTGAAATGAGGGCCTAGAGGCCGAATTCACGAATGGGTGAGTGTCAGCACGGCAGCCTCTAGCACATTCAGGTGCCAGGTAGATCCCAGGACCTAGGATGGAGATACAGGTTTGGCCAAAATAGCAGTATATTTCTATGCAAATGGTGGTATACAAATAAATATATATTTAGATACTGCCAGTGATGTTTATCTAGTATTCAATGACATATACTACCTTCCTAGTGATTCTCAGGTATTTAGTGAGGACTCCATTTAATCAAAAGTATTATTTTAGGGGATGGGAAGGTGGCTCAGTGGGAGAGTGCTTATCTTGCATGCAAGAGTCCCAAATTCGATTCCTCAGCAAACACATGGTCAAAAAAAGCAGGGAATGGCACAGTGTCTCACATGGTACCGCCCTAACCCTGAGCTGAAAAGCTGAGGGACAACGCCCAGTCCCAGAGTTCAGTCCCCGATACTGACAAAACACACACACACACACACACACACACACACACACACACACACACACACACACACACACACACACACACACACACACAATTTTTAATACATAATAAACTATAAATTAAAATCAATCCACATCTTGTGAATACTGGATTTAATTTTTGCTAGACTAATTGACAAACTACTCATCCAACCATGACATTGACCACATTTCTCTGGTGTTCCTATGTACAGGCAATAGTTTCTTAGGCTCTCCATCCCTGTGTAAATGTCATGACTGGGATTCAAACTCAGGGCCTAGGTGTGCAGAAGCCTATGGCTTCACTGACAGCCAGCTGACAGCAATGCCGTGTGACCTACAGGTTGCAGTTTTGTCATTTGTACCCGGGATGGTCACCATGCAAGGAAGGAAAACCAAGAAACCTCTAACTGTTCACAATTCTTGGCTATTTTTCCATGCCATTTTCACTTTTTTTTTCCTATCAGCCCCTGAGGCCTAGGATCCCAGGATGGGGTGTGTGTCCAGAGGCTGCACCAACCCAGGCTAGGGTGATGGAAGCTGAGGCAGAGTTGCCACGACCTAACTTCAAGGCTAAATAAATAAATAAATAAATAAATAAATAAATAAATAAAATATTAAAATATATAGAAAATAAAGTAAAATAAATTTCAAAAATATTAAAAATACTAATGGGGCTCCCTGACTTGGAATGCATGCTCATTTTTTTTTTTCTGCCAGGCCTGGGATTTGAAATTGGAGTCTGGGAATCTCTAATGCACTGTGGGGAATGGGGAAACTCACTCTTTGAATACAAACAATCCAAGCCTGTTCCCTAGGCCTGAATTCAATTCCCAGCCCTGTAAATTAATTTTCATCCACATTTGAAATGATTAATATCTACATACTTATGTTTACTGCATATTGTTTTTTGTATTATTTATTAATTATATTTACTGACTATTATTACACTTATAACAAATATTAAATTTACTACATCTTATGAAAATTATACAGATTTACATATGTATTATATCTTACTTCAGACCTAGGACATTAAGAGAAATACTATAGTAGATGATCCCATGCTTAGAAAAACAAAAATAATACACCAACCAAAGTCTAATTTATCCCTAGGCACCACAGTGGCTCACATCTGTAACTACTCAGGAGGCTGAGAACTGAAGATGAAATTTCAAAGCCAATGAATGCAGAATATCCTGAGAGATATCAGTTCCAATTAACTGGCAAATGCCAGGCTACAGGCATAGCTGAAGTGGTAGAAAATCAACTATGAACAATGAAGCCCAGAAAAAGCAAGCTGTGTTCAAATGTGAGGAGAGGAGTTAGGGGGATAAAAGGGAGAGAAATCCTCCAAAAACAGAGAACAAAAAGACAATACACAAATCCCACCTAATTTAAGGTACCAACCAAACTGAAAAAAAATGAAGCTTGTGCAGTTGTATAACTTTTCATGAGCACATAAGCTCTTAGGTGCACTTCTAAGCTATGTTTTTAAAAATATATATGTATATATATATTAATAATGCATATATATATATATATATCTTTAAATAAAATAAGAAACCAGCCAATGAATAAATATTTCTGAATTAGTGCCTTAAACATGGCATTATAAATTATTTATACTAAAAGTTTATTCCAAGTTTCTTTTCTCAGAATCAATCTTTAAGAAATTTGTTCGTGCCTGGCACTGGTGACTCATGCCTATAATCCTAGCTACTCAGGAAGCTGTGATCTGAGGTTGGTGGTTCAAAGTCAGCCCAGCAGGAAAGTCCGAGTGACTCTTATCTCCAATAAACTACTAGAAAACCGAGGTGGTGCTGTGAATGAAGTAGCAGATCACTCGCCTTGAGCTGAAGAGCACAGGGATAACCCCTGAGTTCTAGCCCCAGGACCAAAAAATAAGTAAAAAAAAGAAGTTTGTTCTTGCAGATCATAAAATTCTAAAATCCTGAGATTTAGGAACCTTTTCTGCCAGGGTCTTATGCTCTTTAGGCAAGTACTCCACTACTGAGATACATCACAGTCCCATTGTTTTCGTTTTTCATTTAACAATCCAGTTTATTCCCAAAATACTTAGAAGTACCTACTGTCCTCACAGAAGTCAGGTTTTATTCAGAAACCAAACTTTTTGTGCTATGAGGACTCCCCTAGTGGGTGTCGTGGTAGGCACTGAGGAAAACTCATACGACACAAATGCAGAGAGTTTATAATTGTAGAAATAACTCTAAATAGAAATAAATTCAACCGTTCCGACATTCTAGAGAGAAATGATATCCTTATTTTTGTTCTCACTATTCAGGGCAGATGGTCAAAATAGAAACACCAATGTGCTATGCTGAAATGTAAAAGTTTAAACCCCTTTTTTGAAAACCTCTCATGGTATAAAATCAATATGTATCAAATAAATGCTAACTGAACTTAAAAAAAATATTAAAAAATGCTAATGAAGCTTCCTGGTTTGGAATGTGTGCCATTTTCTTGTCTGCAAGTCCTGGAATTTGAAACCGGGGTCTTGGTAACTCTGTTGCACTGTGGGGAAAGGGGAAGCTCACCGTGCTTGAAGACCAGTAAGTCAGGCCTGTTCCCTAGGCCTGAATTCAAGCCCCTGACCTGGCAAACGTACACTTTATATATATTTTAAAGACAGGATTAAACTTCCATACAGATGTTCAGTCTATATTATGTGAGGTGTGGTTATTCATTGTACTTTTTTATATTTTTCATTAATTTAACGTTTATTTATTTATTTTTTTAAATTTTATTTTATTTTACTTGTGAACATACTGTACAGAGGGGTTACAATTACATGGGCAGGATAATGCGTACATTTCTTACCAAGCATTGCAGCCTCCTCTTTTGTTTACCCTTCACATCCCTTCCCACGCCTCCCCCCTCCCACTCCTCACCCCCACCCCTGCACCGACGTTGTAAAGCTCGTTTTGCACATGACAACTTGTAATTCTCATTGTTGCAACAGGTCCACCTGTATCCTTAAACGACTTGTTTTTCCCTATCTCCTCCACAAGTTATACTGACATCAAATATAGTGAAAGCAGGGGTTATACTGTGATGGAGAGACATACAAAACAACAAAGAAATAATCTTTTAAATGCTTTAGAAACACGTGCATGAAAGACAAAAAAAAACATTAAAATACATATCTAAGGGTTCATTTTCCTAACATCACATTATCTGACCTTTTCCGCTTGACTCATAGATCTACTAGATGTTGCAAATAAGGGAAACCATGGGACTATGTTTCTTTGGGCCTGGCTTGTTTCACTTAATATAATTTTGGCCAAGCCTTTCCATTTCCTAACAAATGGGGCAATGTCATTCTTTCTGATGGAGGCATAGAATTCCATTGTGTATATATACCACATTTTCTTGATCCATTCATCTACTGAGGGGCATCTGGGTTGGTTCCATATCTTAGCTTTGGTAAATAATGCTGCAATAATATAGATGTGCTGATAGCTTTAGTGTGGTCTTGTTTGTAAACATTTGGGTAGATGCCCAAAAGTTGGGTTGCTGGGTCATAGAGGAGATCTATGTGAAGTATTTTGAGGAACATCCATACTGCTTTCCAAAGTGGTTGAACAAGTTTACATTCCCACCAACAATGAAGTAAGGTTCCCTTCTGTCCACATCCCCTCCTGCATCTGTTGTTGTTAGAGTTCTTGATTTTTGCCATTCTAACTAGAGTGAGGTGGTATCTCAATGTTGTTTTGATTTGCAATTCTTTTATGGCTAGGGATGTTGAGCATTTCTTCATGTGTCTATTGGCCATCCTTCTTTCTTCTTCAGAGAAATTTCTCTTTAAGTCTTTAGCCCACTTATTTATTGGGCAGTTGTTTCTTTGAGGATTTGTTGTTGAGGGATTTAATTTTTTGAGTTCGAAGTATATTTTAGATATGAGACCCTTGTCCGTTGTATGGCTAGTAAAAATCTTCTCCCAATCCAGAGGCTTTCTATTGATCTTGCTAGCTATGTCCTTTGCCATGCAGAAGCTCTGCAACTTTATGCAATCTCATTTGTCCAACCTTTCTTTGATTTGTTGTGTTTCCGGGTCTCTATTCAGAAAATTTCGGCCTGAGCCAAGGAGATCTAGGGTTTCTCCTATTCCATCCTGTAATGTTTTCATAGTGTCTGCTTTGACTTCGAGGTCTTTGATCCACTTGGAGTTGATTCTGGTGCAGGGTGATCTATAAGGATCTAGCTTTATTTTTCTACAAGTACTTAACCAATTTTGCCAGCACCATTTACTGAAGAGGCTGTCTTTCTTCCATTCTATTGATTTAGTTCCCTTATCGAAGATTAGAATGCTATAGGTCTGTAGGTTCATTTCTGGGTTTTCAATTCTATTCCATTGGTCCTGAGGTCTGTTCTTATGCCAATACCAAGCTGTTCTGATTACTATGGCTTTATAGTAGAGTTTGGAATTTGTAATTTACCATTTATTTTATTGACTGTGATGAATCCTAACTATTTATTACATTGTTTACATAAGATCACATATCATCTAGATTTGTAGATGTGTTCTCCATTATGCCTGACACCCAGGAGTCTCCCTGAAAAGGAAAACAGGTGTCACACTTGGCTTCATACTCTGAGATTAAATTTTTAGCAGTGCTAGGATCTGAACTCAGGCCCTATCAGGTATAATTCATGAATACTTGAGTGTGTGCACAACAGCCTCTAGCCAATGAAGCTGTGAGGTGGTTCCCAGGTGCTGAGGTCGTGTCCCAGGATTGGCCAAAACAGCGATAAAAGGATAGACAGAGAGTATTATACAAATAACTATATGTTGGTAAAAAGCATCATAGACGCCTATTTATGATTGAATGACCTACACTATATTCCTACCAACTCTTAGGTATTTATTATACCATAATTAAAGGAATACTATTCTTTTCATCCTTAAAAAAAAGAAAAGAAAAAAGACAAAAATTAATTGATTATTTAACTAAATTTAAAAATAATCGAGCTCTCTGGTTTTGAATTTCTGCCAGTTTTCTTTCTAGACTGGGATTTGAACTCAGGAACTTGTAGCAATGTGAGGGAAGTGCAGATTTGCTAGTACTTGAGTTCAAACCTCGTGACAAGACAAAACTAAAAAATTAAGTCACTGAGCTTGGCAGGGGGAGTAGTTGTGGAGATGGGAGGTAAGGGATGATAGGGGGAAAAGAAAGGAGGAGGGAACAATGCTCAATACGAAATATACTCATGACCTTTCTCATGTAACTGTGACCACTCTGTCCAACATTTTTACAATAAAAATATACAAAAACAGAAACAATGTAGTATTCCGAGAAGCACTTTTGGGTTAAGGGAAGGATGTCTGAATAGATGTACAAAATTCTATACTGCTTTTTATTTAATGTTCAGTATGGAACTGAATAAACTGAATAAACTGCTTCCATTAAAAAATTAAGTTACTGTCTTGGAACTGGGGCCAGTATTTATACCATTGGTGGGATTTGATCTCACCATCCAGGTAACTCTTTTATACCATGGGTGAAGGAAAAATTTACTGTCATTGAGGAAAAGAAATTCAGGCTAGAGTTCCCATGTCCTGAATGAAGGTCTTGCAATGGAAAAGGTATTTCTATACATGTGTAATATATGATATATACTTACATATGTATGTTTATTACATGTTATGATTGTCATTATTGATTTTGTATTTATTTTTTATTTGATTCAATCTTTTAATGTTTATTTTATTTATATTATCATTCCCATTTACATTTTGCACATCTATTATAAAATTATACACAATAATTTAGGACATTGACTCATTTATCATTAAAAATTTTGCATTGAAGCATGATACATAATTAAATAGAGGCATTTGTCACAGTCTTCTCACGTTTAGAGTCTCTCCCAAGAATGAGCTTTGTCTTATTTATCTTTGGACACCTTCCTATAGGGATGTCTTTAGATGATTTATACAGGGAAGTCTTTTTTTAAATTTTATTTATATTTTATTGTGAAAATACTGTACAGAAGGTTTACAATTATATGGGCAAGATAATGACTACATTTCTTATCAAGCATTGTAGCCTCCAACTTTGTTTCCCCTTCCCATCCATTACCAGCCTCTCCCCTCCCCCCACCTAATCCCACGCCCACCAAAGTTATAAAGTTAGTTTTTGACATGAAAACTTGTATTTCTCATTGTTGCAACGGGTCTACCTGTATCCTTATTTAAACGACTTGTTTTTCCCCTTCCCCTCCAAAAATTTTACCGACATCAAATACAGTGAAAGCAGGGGTTATACTATGGGGATGGAACATACAAAGCAACAAAGAAATAATCCTATAAATGTGTTAGAAACAAATACAATAAAGAAAAAAATTAAATACATATCTTAGGGTTCATTTTCCTAACATCACCTTATCTGACCTTTTCTGCTTGATTCGTACATACACTAGATATTGCAAATATGGGAAACCATAGGACCTATGTTTTTTGGGCTTGGCTTCCTTCACTTAATATAATTTTTTCCAAGTATTTCCATTTCCTAACAAATGGGGCAATGTCATTCCTTCTGATGGAGGCATAGAATTCCATAGTCTATGTATACCACATTTTCTTGATCCATTCATCTACTGAGGAGCATCTGGGTTGGTTCCATATCATAGCTATAGTAAATAGTGCTGCAATAAACATAGTTGTGCTGGTAACTGTAGTGTGGTCTTGTTTGTAAGTTTGTAAGTTTACACTCCCACCAACAATGAAATAAGATTCCCTTGTGTCCACATACCCACCACCATCCATTGTTGTTAAGAGTTCTTGATTTTGCCATTTTAACTGTGGTGAGATGGGATCTTCATGTTGTTTTGATTTGCATTTCTTTATTGCTAGGGACGTTGAGCATTTCTTCATGTGTCTATTGGCCATCCTTCTTCCTTCTTAAAGTTTCTCTTTAAGTCTTTAGCCCACTTATTTATTGGGCAGTTGTTTCTTTGAGGATTTGTTGTTGGGGGATTTAATTTTTTGAGTTCCAAGTATATTTTAGATATGAGAACCTTGTCCAATGTATGGCTAGTGAAGATCTTCTCCCAATTCGTGGGCTTTCTATTGACCTTGCTAGCTATGTCATTTGCCATGCAGAAGCTCTGCAACTTCATGCAATCCCATTCATCCAACCTTTCTTTGATTTGTTGTGTTTCTGGGTCTCTATTCAGAAAATTTTGGCCTGTGCCAAGGAGACCTAAGGTTTCTCCTATTCCATGCTGTAATGTTTTCAGAGTGTCTGCTTTGACTCCGAGGTCTTTGATCCATTTGGAGTTGATTCTGGTGCAAGGTGATATATAAGGATCTAGCTTTAGTTTTCTACAAGTAGTTAACCAATTTTGCCAGCATCATTTACTGAAGAGGATGTCTTTCTTCCATTCTATTTTTTAGCTCCCTTATTGAAGATTCGATGGCTATAGGTCTGTAGGTTCATTTCTGGGTTTTCAGTTCTCTTCCACTCGTCCTGAGGTCTGTTGTGCTAGTTTTGATTACTGTTTTGATTACTATGGCTTTATAGTAGAGTTTGAAATTTGGTATTGATATTCCTCCAGCAGTGTTTTTTTCTTTTGAGGATTGTTTTTGCTATACGGGGTCTTTTATTGTTCCATATGAATTTTTTGATTGTCTCTTCTTTTTCCGTGAAGAATGACATTGGAATTTTGATAGGTATCGCATTGAATTTGTAGATAGCCTTGGGAAATATTGCCAGTTTCACGATGTTAATCTTTCTAATCCAGGAGCATGGGAGTTTTTCCATTTTCTAAGTTCTGTGTTGATTTCCTTTTTCAAGTTTTTAATGTTTTCATCATACAAATCCTTCACTTCTTTGGTTAAGTTAATTCCTAGGTATTTTATTTTTTGTGGTGCTATTACAAATGGAGTTGCTTTCCTAATTTCAGCCACACTTTTCTCATTGTTGGCATACAGAAAAGCCATTGATTTTGGAGGGTTAATTTTATAACCTGCTACTTTTCCAAAGTTTTGAATCAGCTTGAGTAATTTGGGAGTGGAGTCTATGGGATTCTTTAAATACAAGATCATGTCATCTGTAAAGATGGAGAGTTTTTTTTCTTCTTTCCCTATTTGGATCCTCTTTATGTTGCATCTTGTCTTATTGCTGTAGCTAGGCATTCTAATACTAGATTGAAGAAAAGTGCAGAGAGTGGAAATCCTTGTCTTTTTACTGAGTTAAGAGGAAATGGCTGTAGTTTTTCACCATTAATTATAAGGCTGGCTGTAGGTTTGTCATATTGTATTGAGGAATGTTCCATGGATTCCTCTTTTTTCCAAAACCTTCATCATAAAAAGGTGTTGGATCTTGTCTAATGCTTTTTTAAGCATCTATGGAGAAATCCATGTGGTTCTTATCCTTGCTCCTGTTGATGTGATGAATAATATTAATTGATTTGCATATATTGAACCAGCTTTGCATCCCTGAAATGATTCCTGTTTGATCATGGTATATGAATTTTTGGATGAATTGTTGAAGTCGATTGGCTAAAATTTTGTTGAGAAGTTTTGCACCAATGTTCATCAAAGAAATGTGTCTATAGTTCTCCTTTTTGATGAGTCCCTGCCTGGTTTTTGGATGAGGGTTATGATGGCTTCATAGAATGTGTTTGGTAGTAAACTTTCTCTTTCAATTTCATTGAAGAGTTGGAGGAGTATTGGTATGAACTCTGCTTTGAAGGCCTTGTAGAATTCTGCTGTAAAACCCTCTGGTCCTGGACTTTTCTTAGCTTGGAGGTCTCTTATTGCGGTTTCTATTTCAATGCTTGATATGTGCCTGTAAAGATGGTTTAACTCATCTTTGTTTAGTTTTGGCATGTCAATATTTGCTAGGAAAAGGTCCATTTCTGCCAAGTTCTCAAGCTTATTAGCATAAAGTTTTGAGAACTATTCCCTTATATTGTTTTGAATCTTGGTTGTTTCTGAGGTGATGTTTCCATTCTCATCTCTGAGTTTATTTATTTGGGTGTGTTCTCCTCTTTTTCTGATAAGATTTGCTAAGTGTCTGTCAATTTTGTTAATTTTTTCGAAGAACCATCTCTTTGTTTTGTTGATTCTTTCTATAGTTTTTTTTGGATTCTAATTCATTTAATTCTGATTAA
Source organism: Dipodomys merriami (assembly GCF_024711535.1). NCBI lineage: Eukaryota > Metazoa > Chordata > Mammalia > Rodentia > Heteromyidae > Dipodomys > Dipodomys merriami. Next base: position 202,687 of record NW_027202554.1, read on the forward strand.
TTTTAATTATTTATTTCCGTCTACTTGATTGGGGTTTTTCTTGCTGCTCATTTTCAAGGAGGTTCAGATGTCTCATTAAATTGGTGGTTTCAGATCTCTCCAATTTGTTGATGTAGGAACTCAGAGCTATAAACATGCCTCTGAGTACTGCCTTTGCTGTGTCCCAGAGGAGAGATAATCTCTCTGCTAATTTTTGTTAAATAGCATGAACATTTGAATTTCATTTCTAAACTCTTCCATGACCCACTTGTGATTCAGCAGTGTGTTGTTCAGCCTCCATGTGTTACCGGACTTTCTTTGGTGGTTTTTGGTGTAGAGTTCTAATTCTATTCCCTTGTGGTCAGAGAGAATGCAAGGTATAACTTCAGTTTCTGAATTTGGACAGGTTTGCTTTGTGGCCTAAAATATGGTCTATTTTAGAAAATGTTCCATGTGCTGTTGAGAAAACATGTATTCTGATGCTGCTGGGTGAAATATTCGGTAGATGTCTGTTAAATCTAGTTGATATATGCAGTTGTTTAGATCTGCAGTTTCTCTGTTGAATTTTTGCCGAGTTAATCTATCTAGTGGGGAGAGTGGTGTGTTAAAATCCCCAACAATTAATGTCTTTGGATCTATGTGGGATTTGAGGGAAAGTAGTGTTTCTTGAATAAATTTGGGTGCTCTGTAGTTTGGCGAACAAATATTTAGAATTGTGATATCCTCTTGAAGGAGAGATTCCTTAATTAGTATGTAGTGACCTCCTTTATCTCTTCTCACAAATTTTAATTTGAATTCTATTTTATCTGATATTTGAATTGCAATTCCCGACTGTTTTTGGGGGCTGTTTGCTTGGTAGATTTTGTTCGAGCCTTTAACATTGAAATTGCGTTTATTTTTATGGGCAAGATGTGACTCTTGAAGGCAGGAGATAGATGGATCTTGCTTTTTAATCCAACTAGACAGTCTATATTGCTTAATTGGAGAATTAAGTCCGTTAATATTGAGAGATAGGACTGAGAGGTGTTCGGGAGTTCTTGACATGTTATCCACCTTTTTGGGGGCTGCGAAAACTGGGTTCTTCCCATGGTTCTTGGATTCTCAGTTTGGGTGCAGTTTCTTGGCCTTTATTGTGGTCTTGTTGGTTTTCTATCTGTAGGACATCTTTAAGAATATTTTGTAGGGCTGGTTTGGTGGAGATTTATTGTGTCTATTTTTCTTTGCTATGGAAGATTTTTGTTTGGCCTTCAGTTATGAAGGAGAGTTTAGCTGGGTACAGTATATTGGTTGATAGTTTTTTGTTTTTAGGGCTTGGCATACATCAGTCAAGGCTCTTCTTGCTTTGATTTTCTCTGCTGAGAAATCTGAGGTGATTCTAATTGGTTTCCCTTTATAGGTGATTAATCTTGTCTCCTTCACAGCTTTAAGGATCTTTTCCTTGGTCTGAATTGATGTTTTGTGGATTATATGGTGACCATGGAATATCCTATTCTGGTCTGGTCTATTTGGAGTTCTACAAGCTTCCTGTATCTGAATAGGCCTATCTTTTTGCATGTTTGGGCAGTTCTCTGCTAGGTTCCTGTTACATTTCCTAGACCATTAACTTCTGTTTCTAGGTGCTCCTCTACACCCATTATCCTTAGATTAGGCCTTCTGATGGTGTTTTCCTAGTTTTGGATAGATCTATCATTTTTCTTGGACTTGTCTTCGATGGTTGTACATTCTTTCTCTATAATATCTTGGCTGTCTTCAATCCCCGAGATTCGATCTTCTGCATGTTCTAACCTGCTGTCAAGACTTTCTACTTTGTTTTTTATTTCTTTTCCTTCTAATTTGTAAGCTGTGATGTCTTCAAATTTTTTGTTGAAGCTTTGTTTTAGATCTTGTATGAACTTCTTTACTTCCTTAATTTGGTGTTCAGTGTTTATTCTCAAATCACTTAGTTGATTGGCTATGGTTTCCCGGGACTCCCATTCAATCTGTTCGATTCCATTCAGCATTCCCTTTGTGGTCCCTGACTTCCTTCAGCTTTTTGTTAATGGATTCCATGAGTGCCTTTAGTGATCTTTGTGTATTCTCATCCTGCTCTCTCAATTCCTGTATTACACTTTGCTTATCTTCCTCATGTTCATGCCATTCCTGTAGTTCTCTTTCAGTGTTCTCAGCCTGCTCACACCATTCCTGCCTTTCTCTTTGAGTATTCTCAAGCTGCTCATGCAAATCCTCTATCAGTTTCTTAGTAGCTTCCTCACGCTATTGAAATCCTGTATAAACCTTTGGATTGCCTCCTCTCTCTCCCTATCACGCTCATACAGAGTCCTTTTTAGGCTTTCAGTCTTTTCCTGCATTTACCTTTTGTTTGCCTCCATTTATGTTTTATTTGCCTCCACTCTCTCCTTATCACGCTCATACAGAATCCTTTGTATTTTTGACAGCAGTGTTTGTAGAGCTATTTGGGAACTCTCCTCTGGATTATTCATTATCTGTTCTGTGCCCTGATTATCATGAGTGGGAGTTGAGATACCCGGATTTGCAATTTTTCTTGTGTTTTACCGGCTTACTCTGCCCATTTGGGATGAAAATAACACCAGTTTTGTTCTAGAACACTAACTTAAGGCCAGCATCAACCAAAGTCTGTATTTGCACAGTCAATAGTCTGCAGATACAATCTAGTTCAACGGATACATCTATTCAACATTAAACAACTATATATTAATGGTCTACGAAGCACAAAGAAGAATTTGGTAAATCAGAAATTATTAGGTTTAGGGAGAGATGTGGGTAAAAAATAGGAATAGAGTGATGTGGGAAGGCACAGAGAGAGTTAACTTAACTAAATCCTAATCTCAAAGCAGGAAATAGGTTGGATAGGATGAAAGTAGAGAGAGAATAAAAAGAAGAAAGAGTAAGGGAAAAAAAAGAGACCAGGAAATATAGAAAAGTAAGACTTAAAAATATTATGTTTTTGAACAAAATATTCAGAGAAGAACGTGGAAATACTGAGAGAAGGGGATGGATATAAAGAGATGTGAAAAACAAAATAAAAATACTTAAAATATTATATAGGTATAAAGAGGTAGTACTGCTATTAAGGAATTTAA